>NW_026933240.1:0-57060 GCF_032062105.1 Saccostrea cuccullata | reverse complement strand
TAAAGTCACTGAATTTGCGTCACTAATAATATACATTCTGATTTAATAAACTTTTATATCATTTTACCTTCACTGTTAATAACTAGAAATGATTATGATATTAATATTGTCTAAGTTTAAAATGTTCAAACAATATGTCTGTGCTAAACCCTATAGGTTTACAATACTATCATTTAGTAAAAAAAAAAGGTATTTAAAAAAAAAAAAAGTAAGGCTCGACCGAGATTCGATCCCGGGATCTTTCGCATTTGAAGCGAGAGACATAAGCACTAGGCCACGGGATCGCTTTATGCGGAGTGAAGTATATGCAGAATTGAAGTCACATACAGAATTGAAGTCACATACATGAATATATTCATGTTTTCATGTTCGGTATTCTCAAAATTTTACACAATCCATGGTGTTTGATTTATTTAGCCTTTATTAAACAGTTCTAATAGATGTAATAAGAACATAAAGTCCGCCGAGAACCACTGTTTTATACGCAATAACTCTCCTCATGCCCCTGCGCTAAAAATAGCGACATATAATACTATAAATACTAATAAAACAAACGGGGCAGGGCATTTTGAGAGGGGCGCGAGACGTCCTAGGGAGTTTTGGTATAAAATTACATTGCATAAGCTCAAAATCTTCTTGAAATATCGCCCGGAAATGATAGTATTACATACAGACAGAATGTATAAATTTACGACCTTGAACTTTGACCTTTTGACCTCAAAATCAATAGAGGTCTTCATTAGGCCACAGGGAGTTGTTATATAAAATTTCATTGCAATAGCTCAAATGGTTCTCGAGATATCGTGTGGAAACGAAAGTCTTTTAACAGACAGAATTTGCTTATTTATGACCTTAACCTTTGACCTTTTGACCTCAAAATCAATAGGGGTCTTCTTTAGTCCATAGGGAGTTGCTATGCTAAATTTCATTGCAAAAGCTCAAAGGGTTCTCGAGATATCGTGTGGAAACGAAAGCGTTACAGACAGACAGAAAGACGGACGGACGGACGGACGGACGGACAAACCCAAATTAATATCCCCCACTTTTCAAGCGGGGGACAAAAATATTTATCTATAGGCGAAAAGGTTTGGAATGAATGAAAAAAAAAGAAGTTTTATGCAGGAGGTTGAAAAATTTGCTTTTTTGATGATTTAGATTTTTAAAAAATATATAAATACAATATTGATTCACTCTTACATATGCTTGAAACATTTTAAAATATTTAATCATTGATGAAAATTCATTTTATAATGACGAATTATAACTTTCTCGTTTCCACTATAAACCCAGTGATTAGAAATGTGCTCTATTTACATGCATAAAAAAAATAAATTTTTAACGGTACATTATTATCGATAAAAAATATAAAATACGATTTTCACTCGGTCTTTTAAAGCTCAATATGTTTATAAAAGATTTAAAGTGCTTATTTCGATCAACCACTACCGGATCATGATTCAGTAAAACATATTTACATTTCGATGACGATCTTTACATATTAATGTCAGTTTAAGCACACAGTTGTTAACACAGAAATCGAAGTCAAAATTAATTTTAAAGCTAAAAATGACAGATAAGCATATAAGAAACAAGTCTTAGATATATTTGTTCGGTTATTTTTATTTTGTCAGTCTATTTTAATTTTCCTCCTCCTCTTCAACGTTATCCTCTTTCAGTTTAAAGGTGCAACTTATGAAATTACTGCTTAACATATCTTTAGCCATAACTTTTAGTTCTGTGTCACCAAAAATGTAAACAACGAGGAAAGGTAGCTCTTTTTTGTTTCCCATACCCAATATACCCATTAAAAAATTCATGGGAAGTGGAATGTACACTTCTCCGAGTAAGAAGCACCCCTCGTCATCTGTGTATTTTACTTCTTCTTTTGGGGAGCAGAATATTTTTACCACGGCCCCAGATTGAAACATAGAAGTTGTTGAATACATAGCAACTTCTTTATGCCCTATATCTACTTCTGTTCCCGCAGAAAGTATAACACTGAAACAATCCCGACATCTATCAACTCCGTCAATTGTGATTTTCTTCTCCTCTTTGTGGATATTTGGGTCGAAATCTGGACTTACACCAGTACCGTAGGTAAAGCGCAAAATTCTTGATTTTATAAGTGTTGGGTCGTGACCGAAAATCACAGCTCCTTTAAGCACAGCCAATCCCGCCTCAGAAGGTATTATCAATCTAATCGAATCAAAGACACTTGCTATCTCGGATTGTATGTACTGCGAGTCAGCTGACCCCCCGACAAGCAAAATTATTGATATCCCATTTGTTTGTGGACTCTGCATGATTTTCTGCATGTGCTGAATGAGCTCTTTAATTGATGGCTGGAAAAATTTCTTCATTGTCTCCACATCTATGTGCAGCTTGTCCTTCTTTAACTTCATTCCTTCTGAATTTGCAAACTTCTCTTCCAAAGACTTGCCCTCAGTTTCCTCCAAAAGTTCATTCAGTGCAACATAAGATATTGTCATACGAATCGGTCCTGTACTATTTGGAGTAAACGCTCGCTTTGCAACCTCAAATTCCCTAAATATATCAATATAAGTTTCTGTTCTCGATTTGCGAAGTGTTTTCATAATGTTTTCTCCTAGTATGTTGCTGAGACATTTTTCAAATTCTTCGTCAACTGCTGTCCCGCCACAAGCTCCCCCAGTAGCTTGGTGAAGTTCTCGCAATTTTCCATCTCTGACCTTTTCATGCACTGTGATATCAGCAGTACCTCCTGTAAATGAAATGTAAATTTTTTGATGATTTATTTTTTTCTTTCTCGCTGTACAAACGCTGCAGACCTAACATTTGGCCTGGGGTCAAAAATCTTAGACTAGCTCACTTTTAATCTCAGTCTCACTTTCACCAAAGAAATATATAGTGGAAAAGTGAGAAGAGACTGAGATCAAAAGTGAGCTAGACTAAGTTTTATGGCCCCAGGCGTGGTGTTCATTGCATCCATCGTTTCGGGCATGAAAAATGCAATTAACTTATACATATTGGATAATATTGTCATTACGTCAAGCAAATATCTTGAAATATTTAGAATAATTTCAACTCTATGTTGCACTTCTTAAAAAGTTTATCTTCTTTTCTTTGATTTATATCATTTACATTAAGCTGGTGTTTTGTATTATTTATATCATAAATGGTTAAACAGTAATTTAAACTGAACAAATAACTTAAAGTTGACACAGTGATTCTATATATATACCAAACAAATGCATGCATACTTTGATATTTATATTCAGACATTTAGTTTACATTTAGTCTCTGTAAAGGACAACCAAAAATAGTAAAGTACTTTAAACAAAACTAGTTTTTAAAAGATGTATAGTGCTAGCAATTAAAAATACCTCTACTGGACAAAGTCCAAAAGAACTTATAGTAAGGTGTCCATATGTCTGTCTGTCCTTAAAGCGGCAATACGGCTGCAAATCGCGTGCTTTTTCATTCAAATTTACCCAATATATCATTCAGGAATAAGGTAAAAAGTTGAATTAAGCATTTGAGAAAAATAAATACCCCCTCCTCATAAAAAATTTACGTAATTAGAATCTGCCGAAAATCAAGGGTCGTATAACTTAGATCTGTTTACTTGTACCACGTTAATTTCTAAAATGGCACGTGCATACAATGTAGGGTTTACAATTATAATTGAATATTAAGTAAAATCAATTCTGAGAATTAAAATATCTTAACTCTCAGGTAAATTATTAATACTTAACATATTAGTCTGCATTCAGACGAACTTAAAATGATTAAGTACAAATGTTGACGTTTTGTGTATTGGGGTGCAGGAAAGGAAAATCCACCAAATCATACGTCATAGCGGCAAAATGTCAAACATAATACCTTTCTGTAGTTCCAATACACTTTGCACTTCAAATGGCAATAAATCTTATATGTCATAAGTACATTTTAACGTTGAGTTTACACTGATTTTTTTTATTGAAAGCCATGGAGCTACGAGAAATGATAGCATGTATCAACAAACCTGTAGGGTAGAACCTTCGCGAACCCCACGTGAATGTCGCCGAGATCCCGTTTCTTCTTCATCCAATGATTATATTAATCTCAAAACTAAATTTTTGTCAGCAAAGTTGCTTTTTAATTTCAAGCCCTATTTTTGGTTTGTTTTTCGTTTTGGTCGACTTTGTCAATGTAGCAGGCCTACCGGGCTTCCCTCTCTTACCATGCTGTTTTGTTTTTTGAAAACTATACGCATGCTCAATAGCATTGAATGTGTAACCTCGAACACGTTGCGATGTATATATTTATGGACCATAAATAATCATTAATTTTAATGAAATAATCAGAATTATTTACTTATGATATTTGTATTTTCTGAAAGTGTATACATATATGAGTATGAAAAAATTCCAAATCCTATAGGAAAATATTAACAAGTATGTTTTTGAAGAGATGCGCCGTATTGTCACTTTAATTAAAATAAATGTCGGTATTCAAAATGCTACTCATCCCCTCCCCCTTTTGGTCCAAATTCAATAAAACTTCTATTTAGATATATCCTTTTATCCTTTGATTTTGAGAAGAAGTGTTGGCCTCGTTAAAAGCCTATAAGAAACGCTACCATTCTGTTAAGTCCAATTTTATTACAAGAGGCCCATGGGCCACATTGCTCATCTGAGATCATTGGCCAGAAAGAATAAGAAATCAGTTTATTATTGAACGGGGGAAGGCGGGGGGGGGGGGGGATTTAATTTACACTACCTCAGGATGCTTCTATATTAATACTACTAATCTCTGGTTTGAACTGTTTCTAAGCAGAAGAATTTTAAAGATTTTCCCTATGTTTTCCACCGTCCCAGTAGCTCATTTTGTAGAGCTTTTGCTCAGTGATCGGAAAATTATTGGTTCGTGGTCCGGCTGCGAGATGCCTAAGTCGAAATAAATGAGGAGCAATTGTTCCTTCGAGTCTCTCGGCTGAGACCTTCCTTAGTGAGGGCCCATGTCACCTCAGGCGTAGACACGATAAAGATCCCTCATCGCTCAATGGCCCTAGGTGCCGAGTATTTTTCTAAATCTGAAGCCCTTCATCCGTACATGGTGGTCTATATATGAATGAAAAATTCTCAAATGGGATGTAAAACAAACAATCAATCATATGTTTTCCTACGTAAAACACTCATAATGTAGCCTACCCTAAATTTTAACAAATTTGAATATACACTACCTGTGTATATTTCTTTAAAGGTCGTCAACACCATTTGACTTGTGACGTAATAGAGAAAAAATATTTTTACTTCCGGTTTTACTTAGATTTGACATCGGCGAATTGCCTGGAAACTGCTTGTAAGAGAGTCATCGAAAGAGAAAGTAGGACACTCATAACAATGAACACATGGCATGGTCACGGAGTGACCGATAGAAAAAGATGTCCGTTTTTTCTATAAAAGAGACAAATGACTGGGTTTATGTTACATAATAATTTGTAAACGACGAATGCCGCTGTGATTGGAACTTCTGGATTATTTATACTTTCAGGCTTATCAACCCACTGACATGATTATCGTCAACAGTCTGTGTTGAAAGTTGATATTTTTGAACACTAATTTGTGCGTTTCAATAATACATCATCTCATTGTGTTTATAGATATTAATAAAATAGTGTGCGTTTCTATTTTTCCTCTTTTAAATGTATCCCTGTCTAGTTCAGTAGCCAGTAACCATTGCAGAGACTTGCCAAAGTTTTTGAGTCCCGGGCAACAGGAAAGATAACTCCAAAAAGGAACTTCGATACCAATGGTTTTGAAAATATGTTTTCTACATTAGTGCATTTAATTTTAATTCAATTTTTTGGTGTAATCTAATTCATTGATGTTTCTTCTATGCAAAATGAGTCTTCCTTGATTTTTCTCTAGATTTAATTGAGAGAAAATGAGTTTTATTTATTTTTCATAAATTAAATTAATTTCTCTAAAAAATATGTTGATCGATAAAATTAATTTTTTATGGTTATTCTGTGAGCATGAAAATATACGAAAGGGCAAGACAAAATTTCTGGTCCTACGAATGAAAACGCCTTGGGAAATATATATTTTGGAACTTGAGAAATTATTATTTTAAAAATTCCGTATAAATTACATTTTAATCCCTGTTCAGTTTTTAAAGGTTTATATGCTTGTTTAAAGTAGTGCTCGATAATATGAGAACATAAGCTGTATGTGTGTGGAGGACCCTTAATAATACAATGCATGACTTATCATTGGCTTTGCTGTTCTTGAGTAAAAGTTGTTTTCAAGTTGATTCCTTGGGTTTTTTTTTTCTCTCATGCAAAACTTAACCCTTGCTCTGCTATGACATATGATCCGTCCTAATGCACGCACATATATGTGCGTTCATGGAAATAAATCACAATCGTGAAACTCATAGAGGACTTTCTTCTTTAAAAAAAAAATCGTAGGATATTTGCAAAATTACAAATTTTACCCCCCCCCCCCAAATAAATTAAATCACTTGTATATATGTTTTTTTTTAATTCTGTTTTGTGAATATTTTATGCCAACGCCATGATCGTCAACACGTGAGAGCGAAAGTACAATGTACATGCAGCGCCTTTCTTTCCATCAAAGAAAAAAAGTTAACTTAACGTTCCCAATCAAACCGTAAAATGCTGTCAAATTAACTTTTAATTAGCTTTAAAATATGCCCAAAATAACTTTTTTTTTATTAAACCCGCACTTTCTTAAGAAAGTTTGGGTATATTGTTGTTACTCATGTCCGTCCGTCCGTCCGTCTGTCACACTTTTCTTCCCTGAACTCTTCCTACATTTTACACAGTAGCCGAATCATCTTCTGGGAGATGGTTTGGAATTTTGATTTTACCCCCGGGGGGGGGGGGGGGTAAAAAAATGACGTTATTTATGCAAAATGCCCCGTCTTCCCTAAACTCCTCTAACATTTTACACAGTAGCCTAATGATCGTTTGGGAGGTGGTTGGTGGTGTCATGTAGATGTGCAGTAAGGTTCGGAATTTTGCTTTTGCCCCGAGGGATCAAATTGGGGTCGAAAAATGACGTTTTTTATGCAAAATGCCCCGTTTTCCTTGAACTCCTCCTACATTTTACATAGTAGCCTAATGATCTTTTGGGAGATGGTTGGTGGTGTCACGTAGATGTGCAGTAAGGAATTTTGATTTTGCCCCGGGGGATCAAATGGGGGTCGAAAAATGGCGTTTTCTATGCAAAATGCCCCGTTTTCCTTGAACTCCTCCTACATTTTACATAGTAGCCTTATGATCTTTTGGGAGATGGTTGGTGGTGTCATGTAGATGTGCAGTAAGGTTTTGGAATTTTGATTTTGCCCCGGGGGTCAAATGGGGGTCGAAAACTGGCGTTTTTTATGCAAAAAGCCCCGTCTTCCCTGAACTCCTCATACATTTTACACAGCAGCCTAATGATCTTTTGGCAGATGGTTGGTGGTGTCATGTAGATGTGCAGTAAGGTTTTTAAATTTTGATTTTGCCTCGGGGTGGGGGTGGTGGTTGGGGAGGGGTCAAATGGGGGTCGAAAAATGGCGTTTTTATTCAAAAAGCCCCGTCCACCCTGAACTCCTACATTTTACACAGTAGCCTAATCACCTTTAGGGAGATGGTTGGCGGTGTCATGTAGATGTGCAGTAATGTCTGGAATTTCGATTTTGTCCCGGGGATTCAAATGGGGGTCGAAAAATGACGTTTTTTATGCAAAAAGCTCCGTTTTCCCTGAACTACACTTACATTTTACACAGTAGCCTAATCATCATTTAGGAGAGTTAAACATGTTGAAAATTAGGTAAACCATCAACGTCAAGGGGTAAAAAATCATCGCATGCTGGGAAACCTCTTGAATTGTTATGGGTAATTATTGTACATGTCAAATGTGAAAGTCACACCAAACTGCACCAAGTGCTATCTCACTTGGCAAACCTTGGCTGATTCAATTGATTTATCAGATGAAGTTGGAATCGACCGAGGTGTCCCCGAGTGGTGCTTAATCTAAAAATATGATAATGGGTGACGCAACCCAATGTGATGTAGAAATTTTCCAAAAGGTGTTTAGTAAAAGAACAAATTTTATATTAATTCATAACAAACGATGTTTTAACGTAACTTTTCTATCTAGCCTATTCGTACGTGCCGTGTGTTTGTGGTGTCGGGGGGGGGGGGGGTATTAGTAAATTTAAAAAGTTCCTATTATGAGCAAAACATTTATCAAAATCTAATTTACATCATTAATTAAAATCTGTTTTTTCAGACTGGTAATGAAGTAAGCATATAAAATACATATAAGAGGCGTCAAGAGATGACATTATTTATGCAAAATGCCCCGTCTTCCCTAAACTCCTCCTACATTTTACACAGTAGCCTAAGGATCGTTTGGGAGATGGTTGGTGGTGTCATGTAGATGTGCAGTAAGGTTCGGAATTTTGCTTTTGCCCTGGGGGATCAAATTGGGGTCGAAAAATGACTCAGCAGCCTAATCATCTTTTGGGAGATGGTTGGTGGGGTCATGTAGATGTGTGGTAAGGTTTAGGAATTTTGATTTTGCCCCGGGGAGTCAAATGGGGGTCGAAAAATGACGTTTTTTATGCAAAAAGCCCCGTCTTCCCTAAACTCCTCTTGGATTTTACTCAGCAGCCTAATCATCTTTTGGGAGAGTTCACTCTTTTGAAATTTTGGTAAAACACCAAGGTCAAGGGGTAAAAAATCATAGCATGATGGGAAACATCTTGTTATTTGTAATGTGCACGTGAAATGTGAAAGTCGTATCTCTTCTCCATCAAAAGAAAATACAACATTGTTGAAAAGTAAGTTAAACTTCAAGGTCAAGGTCACAGAGTCAAAAAGTCATGATACATATGGAAAGGTCTTATCACAGGTAATATACATGCTTGTATAATATGAATGCCCTTTCATTTATCTTTCAAAATGTTCAATTTAAAACAATTAATCTGTTTATGACAGTAGGTCAAACTTCAAGGTCATGGGTAATTAAAATCATAGTGTATTTAGAATGGTATTGTCCCAGTTAAATACTAATATACATGTTTAATATAAAAGTCCTGTCTCTTCTCATTCAAAGTATATGACCATGATGACCAAGGTTAAATTTATTGTGACAGATGGACAGACTGACAAACAAATGAGATTTAATGTCCCATACCTTTAGCGAAAATGGGGGACAATAAATGTCCTTGCTGTTATTGAGAAGAAGATTTATGCTGGAAAAAGTCCCCTGCATATTTACATGTAAATTGGTTGAAATTGGCCTAGTGGTTCTTAAGAAGTTAAAAAGGTGAAAAGTTTGCAGATAAACAGACGGACGACAGAAAACAGTACATTTCAGAAAACAGTATGCTTGTAAATAGTTAATCAAGGTGCTTTGGGTAGCAAAATAAAGCTAAACTGGTATATCTAATTCATCCGCAGAGCTTAGTATATTTTTATATGCACAACCTTTTCAACTCTTATAACAATTATTTTTAAAATATTTATATCTAATCACCATGTCTGATTCAAGGGAGAACTAGCGCTATGACCAGAAGTATATCTGCTGAATATAAAATATGTACATGTATACTGTGTTTTTTTTATTTATTTGTTTGCTTGTTGTGACAGCACATGTTATGGCAGCTTTTGGCAAAGGTTGAAGTTTCTCAAATGTAAGTCAAACTCCAAGGTCAAGGTGAAAGGGTCAAAATTGTTGTTAACAAAGGGAAAGTCTCGTCACAAGGAATACATATGTGAAATAAGAGAGAAATCCCTAATACTTCCTCACCTGTTCAAAACTTATTGCCAAGGTTAAAATTAAATTGGGTTCCACTCTAGGGTCAAGGTCAAAAATATTTCTTCTTCTTCTTTCTGTCAAGTGAAGGGCCGCTGCTGCGGCATTTTCTCACTTTTGTTTAAAAACGTGTACGTGAGGGGGAGTCCACGCGCCTATTTACAATTTTAAAAACTGATAAAAACATGTCCTGCTTTGTTATGGTGCTTTGTATCCCTGAATCCTGGTCTTAAAGGACTCCAGGGATATGGCTGTGATGGTATCTTCTGGCAGCTGGTTCCATATCCTGATGGTAGTAGGAAAGAACGATTCCTTGTAGACGTTGGTACGGCAGAATGGGATCCTGTACCGCTGTTGGTGTTCCCTTGTGGCTGCTCCTGTTTGGCTGAATTGGGGAGGCAGGTCTATGGCAACAAGGGAATGGATGACACGGTACATCATAATAGCCTTTGCTTTAATTCTGCGTTGTTGTAGACTTTCCCATTTTAGCCTGTCAATCATCGTCGTGACACTACTGGTGGTGTTGTAGTTATTGGTCACGAACCTAGCTGCCCTTCTTTGCACAGCTTCCAGTTTGTCAATGTTTTTCTTTGTGTGAGGGTCCCAGACGGTGGATGCATATTCTACCTGGGGTTGGACCAATGTCTTGTAACACTTGTCCTTGATGTTACTGGGACAGGACGAGAGGTTCCTCCTTAAGAAGCCAGTGGTGTTGTTTGCCTTCTTACATACACTATCAATATGATGGTTCCACGATAGGTTGTTGGAGATGTTGACCCCTAGGTACTTGGCCTTGGTGGTAGTGGCTAACTCCTTCCCATGGATGTAATATGGGGTAATGCGTTGCTTCCGTTTGGTGGTGATACGGATAACCTCGCACTTGTCTGGGTTGGAATGCATTTGCCAGTCTGTTTCCGAATCTTGGAGGTTGTCAAGGTCCATCTGGAGTTGTCTGGCATCAGCTTCTGTAGTGATGGTCCTATACAGAAGGCAGTCATCCGCAAATAACCTGGCCTTGGTCCTCACTCTGGAGGGTAGATCGTTTATGTATGCCGAGAATAGCAAAGGGCCGAGGACCGTTCCTTGGGGCACTCCAGATGTAACCGGTGCGGTTGGTGAGAAATGGCCCTCGACCAATACCTTCTGCGTTCGTCCAGACAAGAAACTCCTGATCCAATTGAGTAGGTTGCCTTGTACCCCGTAGTGGTCTAGTTTGGCTAGCAATCTCTCATGTGGGACCTTGTCAAATGCTTTGTAAAAGTCCAATAGCACTGCATCAACCTGGGTGTTGTTTTCAATACTCATGGCGAGGTCCTGGATTGTTGTTATAAGTTGGGACTCACAGGATCGCTTCTTCCTGAACCCATGCTGGTAGTCGGTTAGGATACTGTGATGCTCGAAGAAATTCATCAGGTGGCTGTGGATGATGTGCTCTATCACCTTGCAACACAAGAGGTCAGGGACACAGGGCGGTAGTTTGCAGGCTTACTCTTATCACCCTTCTTGAATATAGGCGAGACATTCGCTGTTTTCCAGTCCTCCGGTGTTTGACCTTGGTCAATAGATGCCTGGAAAATCTTGGTGAGTGCTGGTGTAACTGGGTGAGCCATCTCTTTTAGAAATCTAGAGAGATCTCATCCGGGCCAGTCGCCTTTTTGGGGTTGAATCCTTGCAGGAGCTTCAGTACGCCCTTCTCTGTGACCCTGATATCAGGTGCCGATGGGGTGGAACTAGTGCCTAGGGATGGAATATTGGATGTATCCTCTGTGGTGAACACTGACGAAAATTGTTGGTTCAGTAGAGATGCTTTTGTTTCTGGATCTCCATGAAGGTTCCCATCAGATCGTAGAGGAGCAATCCCAGCACTGTCGCACTTCTTACTCTTAATGAAGGAGTAGAGTTTCTTACTGTTGGAATCCTCCTGCACCATGTCTGATACGTATGAGTTATAGGCACTCTTACATTCATGTTGGGTTGATTTCTGCAGGCGTCTGTATCTCTGTAGATCCTTATCCTTGCCTGATCTTCTATATGTGTTGTAGGCTCTTCGTTTTTGTCTTGACAGTTGCTTGATCTTTCTGTTACACCATGGTTGGTTAAATCTACTTGAAGTCCACTTGGTTGGTACATGCTTCCTAATGGTGTTGAGGCAGACTGTCTTGAAGGTGATCCAGAGGTCGTTTATGGGGGTGTCATGTGTGGCGCCATCAAGGAGGTGTACCAGGTCACCTTTAATGTCTTCTGCCATCTTCGTTGTATTGGCTTTCTTCCATAAGTGGATGAGGCGTCTGACAGGTTTCTGTCTGGAGGGCACAATGTTTGTGTCA
The DNA here is from genome assembly GCF_032062105.1 of Saccostrea cuccullata. Lineage (NCBI taxonomy): Eukaryota > Metazoa > Mollusca > Bivalvia > Ostreida > Ostreidae > Saccostrea > Saccostrea cuccullata. The sequence continues at coordinate 44,939 of NW_026933240.1, read as the reverse complement.
ATCATGACTATGTCATGGTCACTAAGGCCCGGGCAAGGTATGCATCTGTTTAGTAAGGAGGGGCGGTTTGTGATGAAGACATCTAAGGTGTTTGTACCTCGGGTAGGAAAGTCTACTATCTGCTCGCCTCCAGTGTCAAACACAGTGTTGATAAAGGTGGTGTTGATACCTGCTGGGTTATGTTGGGTAGAAGTGTTAGAAGACCTCCAGTCAATATCGGGCAGGTTGGCATCGCCTCCAATCCATATGACCGAACCTTGGTATCTCCTGGCAAGGTTCTTGACAGCTGAACATAACTCCTCTATATATTCCATCTTACTGCTTGGTGGCCGGTAAATTGAACCAATGATCAATGGGTCTTTATTGTGTTTACAGGTGATAGAAGCTGCTGTAAATTCAGTGGTGGTATCTGTATCTACTTGGACCCCAGCAATGTTGGATTTGGCTATGATTGCTACACCTCCATGTGGGTCGCCTAGTCGGTCCTTCCTAGCAAGGAACTGATAATTGTCTGGGAGAACTTCCTTTTCCATAATTCCCTCGTGTAACCAGGTCTCTGTGGCGATGATAATGTCAGGATCAGTATCTGACAGTAGGTTCCAGAGAGACTCTCTTTTGGCTTTAATGCTTTGGAAGTTAATGACTATGACGCGCAACTTTCTTTTGTCAAACTCATGCTTGATGGCTCTGTTGGAAGCTTGTGGTGATGACGTGTGTTGGGGTGGTCCAACTGTGTCAGGATCAAAGTCAGAGGATATGGAGATATGTGATGGGTTTGACGGCGTGCCACAGCTATTCTCCATGCTGGCCAAGTCTATGTCCTCAAAGAGGCTAGTGTTGAAATTTGGGAGCCCACATTGACAACAGTACCAGCTTACGTCGGTTTTACTAAAAGCTTCATAAACACAGGTGTTCATGTTAAGACATTTCCTGTGAAACCATAATTCGCAGTCGTTACATGCTATGGAGTGTACATCTTTAGACCATTTACATGCTTTGCCACATATTTGGCATGGAAATTTTGGTGGTCTGGGTCCTGGATTAGGGTGGCAGTCATTAGCATTTAACATGACAAGGCAAAATAGATACAAAAGGGCTGGCCTTTCGAAACACTTTTTAGGTGCCATTTTGAACTGATGTTTCTCCACCGTACTTACTGGACATGTAAAAATGCTGGCACATATATGAAAATTATGAATATTCACTGACCTCACATTCTCATGATTCTGTTCATAATGTCGAGATGATATAGTTCTAGCTGATATAATAGCTAGGCTAACAATTATGACTATGTAACTCATGATATTTTCGTTTTGTTTTCATTCACGAAATGAAAGTGAAAGTAGTATTGTTTACTTCCGGTTGTAGATTTTCCATATCATTCACTAAAGGAAAATATTGTTTCTGAAAATCAAACATTTATGCATGGTCAACATTTGATCTGAATACTACATGATCGGTTTTCCATCGATGAATACTGAACAGAGTTGCAGGTACATTAGTTTCTCAGAAAAAGTTTTGATAGAGACAAAAGAACCGCCGACTCCCCGTTACCTGTTGAAAGTTCACAATGATTACACATGTTAAGCATGAAAGTCCTAGTACCAACTGTCCAAAACTTAGGCCAAGTTTAAGATATCTTTATTGTAAAAGTGGGTCAAACTCCAAGGTCAAGAGGTCAAGAGGTCAAAATTGGTGGTACCCATTAAAAGGTTTTGCCAAAAGAAATTTACCTATGAAATGTGGAAGCCATGTGTATAGCCCAATCCACTTAAAACTTATGGGCAAGGTTAAAGTTTCTGTGGACAAACAAACAGACATAAATACAGGAAACAAAATATGTATATATAGTCAAATGGAAAAATTTCATAAGATCAGGTACATGGAGTCAATGGCTAGGGAGATCAGACCCCCCCCCCCCCCGGAATTTGCAGTTATTTAAATAAGACTATTTACTGAAGAGAATAAAAATGACTTTGGACATCCCCCCCCTTAGAAAACATGGACCCCGGCATCATTGTTTTTATTATTTTTTTTATTTGCTTCTCAGGCAATCTTGGGCTGGATTTTTTTTTACTGAGGTGTGACACCCCCCCCCCCCTTTCCGAAAAAAAAAAATTCTGGATCTGCGCCTGTATATACTGAATGTCTGCAACGGGAGATAACTTGACAATGTAAAATTTGTCGACTGTGGCATGCGATGATCTTTGACCCTTTTTAAACTTCAACCTAACCATTTGCATTTATCTATTTTTATGCAATCTATACTAAATCTTGTACTTACCGAATGTCATAGGTCTTGTCAACGAATTCATGAAATATAATCCATATAATCCAATTAAAACACAAATGATTTTAACTGACCACACTGCACCGTCAGCATACAAGTGCCATATAATATCATTCGGCAAACCTTTGCTGATTCCGTCGCCTTCAATAGATGAAGTATGAATCGACCGAGGTGTGCCGAGTGGTGATATCTAAAAATATGATAATGGGTGACGCAAACCCAATGTGAATGTAGAAATTTTCAATAAGATGTTCACACGTAAAACTGTTTAGTACAAGAACAAATTTCAAACTATCATAATAAACGATGTTTTAACATAACTTTGCCATCTAGGTCTATTTTTAAAAATGTGTGTGTGTGTGTGTGTGTGTGTGAGGGAGGGTGTGTGTGTGTGTGTGTGTGTGTGTGTGTGTGGGGGGGGGGGGGGGGAGAGATAGGCATTGACAAATTAATTGGGTTGTATTTTCAATGGGTTTTTTCCTGATCAAATACTAAAATCAGTTTGCACATTTTGATAAATTCATCAAAAACGCTTTGTACTAAAATAATATTTTATGTCGTTGAGAAAGTAAATTTTAAAAGTTCCAAATTATGGGCAAAATATTTATCAGAATCTAATTAAGGAATTTACTTCATTAATTAAATTCTGTTATTTCAGACTGGTAATGAATTAAGTATTCAAAATACATATATGAGGCTCATAGATCATATGGTCACCTGAAAATTTTATGTTCAATTTGACAAATACGTGTACGGTGATAATTATAGAATTATTTTGACTTTTTCCTTGGAAAGTCCAATATGAAGGAGTGTGTACTAGTATTTAGAGGCAAACATATGGAACGCCATCGCTGCCTTATAGCATACAACTATGCATTTATTATGTCAATTTATCATTACGTGATGTGAACGTATCTTTACGTTATGTCCATTTTTTATGAGATGATGTAAATATATCTTAACATCATGTCAATGCTGCATTACATGAAGTAAATACATCCTTTCATTATGTCAGAACTTCATAACTTGAAGTAAAAAATTCATTATGTGAAGTGATAATGTGTTTACATTGTGTTAAAACTTTATTACGTGCAATGAATGTTTCTTTACATCATTTAATTTCTTTAATATGTGAAGTCAAAATTGCATTACGTCAAGTAAATTGTGTTTTGTAATTAAACTTATCATTACATGAAGTCTTTTTGAGAGTATATATTTCTATTATATCAAAGCATTATTACGTGATATGGATTTATCTTTATTTTACGGCGAGGGCATCATGATGTGAGGTGAACACATTTTACCTTTATGTCAGTGCTTTTTTACGTGGTGTAAAAAGTGTATAACATAATAAGAACATATCTTTATATTATATCAACACTTTATTACTCCATTCCGTGATGTTGATATATAATTACGTTATGTCAACTCTTTCTTATGTGATTTAAAAATATCTTTATATTGTGTTAACTTTTATCATTTTGATTCCAAAAGTTCATTACCTGATGTTAAAGTACATTTACATTATCTCAACGCTGTATATCTAGTAAATAATGAATGTTGACGGCCGTGTTTAAATAACTGGTGAGACGGGGGGGGGTCCTTATTGATTAGGACGAATTACAGGCACATAATATCACCCCCCCCCCCTCTTTTCCCAGACATAACTTTATTATAGAAAATGTAATGTTCATTGAAAGTACAGCCCCCGCCCCCACTTTTTGTTGAAGTATAGTAAACTAAGGGTAATGTAGTATATCTGGAAAAAAAATAGGACTGATCGAAGTTCTGTTGGACCCCTCTCTCCGAAATCGGATTTTCGGGCTTGGACAATTTTTTTTCTTGGCTTGTCAAGTTTTTTCGGGTAAATAATTTTTTTTCTTGCTGACCTCCTCCTTCAAAAAAATATGCTACGTTACTGGAATTAGTAATTTTCTAAAACCATTCCAGGGCCAGAATTCCATTTCAAAAATCGACCAGTCGCTCATCTAAATCAATTGAATATACCTTAGTAAGCATGCATGGGCACATATCAGTTGCGGATATGGGAATCTTGAACAAGGAAGGGGGGGCGGTATATCATATGGTTGGAGACCAAGGGCGGAAAGCGGAGTTCTAAGCTCTCAGGCTTTATAGTTTTATAGGAAAAAGTTTTCAACTTAATTCAGCTAAACCATTGGCGTCGGAACCAAATTGAAAGTGTGGGGGGGGGGGGAGGGGCTAAGTGTTAGAAAAAAATATATATACATTCAAAAAAACCTGACGAGCAAAAAAAAGGGGAAATGTCCATTTCCCAAACACGTGGGGAGTTGTTAGGTTCGAACTTCAACACCAATTTTTTTTCCAAACACCACCACTTTCCCCATTTCTAACCTACACTAGACAAAATTGCTAAAGCACCACTTTAAATTCTTCTTTGTGATTTGAACATTTGCCTAATCGGTATAAGTATATATAACACGCCATATTTTCCAATACAATGAGATTGGGAAATGTCTTGGTGTCAGAACAAGACCTTAAAATGATCTTCTTGCCCAAAACCAATTTCCCGACATGCATTGCGTGCCTCTTTTTTCCCAGATATGTGTATTGCTAATTACAGATGATGGTACTTGAGGTTACACCAGAGACAGTCTCCCAGTTTAAAAAATTCAAATAATATGCAGCATTTGACTATTATATCGCCTGCTAGTCATCCAATGCCTAGGTTTCCATGCCCAGTCCACTCAACTTCCGGTTGCACCAATTTTGTGGAACGACATTGAAATTGTTGTGTGGTGTTTACTTAATGGCTTGGCTATCTAGAGTGAACATTTTTATGTCTACTAATCTATTTTCAACAATTTCTCACCAGAAGAATAAATATTGTTTTCATTGTTTAAATTTTTTACATATCTTTCGAAAGGAACCCCCCTTCAGGCACCATACTGTCTGTTTTATCACGCTCTTCTGGGATCAAATGCCGCGTACGGTATAATTTTATTTCTGATTTTCTAATTAGTACAAACATAAAGAACAAAAATGCAAAGAAAAAATTAGAAATTTATCCCTCCAAATTAGTGTAGACACGATTTTCACGTTTTCCATGAAATGGTCACACATCAGTGAACATTGTAGTTATTTATCAATTAAGACATTTAAATGCTTTATTTTTTGATTTTGTAGCATAATAATATATCAAATACAACTTAAACAAGTTTTGAAAAGTAAAATTTTACTTTCATTTGGTGGTGCGTTAGCAATTTTGTCCAGTGTATACTGCGACGTGTCTGTGGAAAGTGGGGGGCTAAACCTACGACGCAATGTTCAATGTCTACACTAAGTATATATATAGAAAAAGGGTTCTGACGCCTATGTAAACTTAATGTCAAACTAATGCAATGTCCTGCAAAGTTTAAGACTTTTATTAATTTTTTTCAAAATAAAAAGAAACCAGAAGTCTCTGTTGAGACTGTAGCTCTACTGGTTTGTACTTGTACCAAAGGATGAGAAAAGAAGCCATTGCCATCAGACCAAAACTATAGAAGGAGTAGCGTTTTAAAGGAATTTCACAGACATTTCTATTTTTAGTAACAACTGAACACTGTTCATCGAAATCAAAAACCAATGCACTATTTTATGTATCTTAGTGTAGTCTACTTGTGTGCCAAGTTATATTGCAATCAGACCAAAACTGTAGGAGGAGTAGCGTTTTAAAGGAATTTCACAGAAAATTCTATTTTTAGTAACCATGGCAACATGGTTCATCGAAATCAAAAACCGATGCACTATTCTATGTATCTTAGTCTAGTCTACTTGTGTGCCAAGTAATATTGAAATCTAACCAAAACTGTAGAAGGAGTAGCATTTTAAAGGAATTTCACAGAAAATTCTATTTTTAGTAACCATGGCAACACCGTTCATCAAAATCAAAAACCGATGCACTATTCTATGTATCTTAGTGTAGTCTACTTGTGTGCCAAGTAATATTGAAGTCAGATCAAAACTGTAGGAGGAGTAGCATTTTAAAGGAATTTCACAGAAAATTCTATTTTTAGTAACCATGGCAACACCGTTCATCGAAATCAAAAACCGATGCACTATTTTACGTATCTTAGTGTAGTCTACTTGTGTGCCAAGTAATATTGAAATCTAACCAAAACTGTAGAAGGAGTAGCATTTTAAAGGAATTTCACAGAAAATTCTATTTTTAGTAACCATGGCAACACCGTTCATCAAAATCAAAAACCGATGCACTATTCTATGTATCTTAATGTAGTCTACTTGTGTGCCAAGTAATATTGAAGTCAGATCAAAACTGTAGGAGGAGTAGCATTTTAAAGGAATTTCACAGAAAATTCTATTTTTAGTAACCATGGCAACATGGTTCATCGAAATCAAAAACCGATGCACTATTTTATGTATCTTAGTGTAGTCTACTTGTGTGCCAAGTAATATTGAAATCAGACCAAAACTGTAGGAGGAGTAGCGTTTTAAAGGAATTTCACAGAAAATTCTATTTTTAGTAACCATGGCAACATGGTTCATCGAAATCAAAAACCGATGCACTATTCTATGTATCTTAGTCTAGTCTACTTGTGTGCCAAGTAATATTGAAATCTAACCAAAACTGTAGAAGGAGTAGCATTTTAAAGGAATTTCACAGAAAATTCTATTTTTAGTAACCATGGCAACACCGTTCATCAAAATCAAAAACCGATGCACTATTCTATGTATCTTAGTGTAGTCTACTTGTGTGCCAAGTAATATTGAAGTCAGATCAAAACTGTAGGAGGAGTAGCATTTTAAAGGAATTTCACAGAAAATTCTATTTTTAGTAACCATGGCAACACCGTTCATCGAAATCAAAAACCGATGCACTATTTTACGTATCTTAGTGTAGTCTACTTGTGTGCCAAGTAATATTGAAATCTAACCAAAACTGTAGAAGGAGTAGCATTTTAAAGGAATTTCACAGAAAATTCTATTTTTAGTAACCATGGCAACACCGTTCATCAAAATCAAAAACCGATGCACTATTCTATGTATCTTAATGTAGTCTACTTGTGTGCCAAGTAATATTGAAGTCAGATCAAAACTGTAGGAGGAGTAGCATTTTAAAGGAATTTCACAGAAAATTCTATTTTTAGTAACCATGGCAACATGGTTCATATCGAAATCAAAAACCGATGCACTATTTTATGTATCTTAGTGTAGTCTACTTGTGTGCCAAGTAATATTGAAATCAGACCAAAACTGTAGGAGGAGTAGCGTTTTAAAGGAATTTCACAGAAAATTCTATTTTTAGTAACCATGGCAACAGTTCATCGAAATCAAAAACCGATGCACTATTCTATGTATCTTAGTCTAGTCTACTTGTGTGCCAAGTAATATTGAAATCTAACCAAAGCTGTAGAAGGAGTAGCATTTTAAAGGAATTTCACAGAAAATTCTATTTTTAGTAACCATGGCAACATGGTTCATCGAAATCAAAAACCGATGCACTATTCTATGTATCTTAGTGTAGTCTACTTGTGTGCCAAGTAATATTGAAGTCAGATCAAAACTGTAGGAGGAGTAGCATTTTAAAGGAATTTCACAGAAAATTATATTTTTAGTAACCATGGCAACACCGTTCATCGAAATCAAAAACCGATGCACTATTTTACGTATCTTAGTGTAGTCTACTTGTGTGCCAAGTAATATTGAAATCTAACCAAAACTGTAGAAGGAGTAGCATTTTAAAGGAATTTCACAGAAAATTCTATTTTTAGTAACCATGGCAACACCGTTCATCAAAATCAAAAACCGATGCACTATTCTATGTATCTTAATGTAGTCTACTTGTGTGCCAAGTAATATTGAAGTCAGATCAAAACTGTAGGAGGAGTAGCATTTTAAAGGAATTTCACAGAAAATTCTATTTTTAGTAACCATGGCAACACCGTTCATCGAAATCAAAAACCGATGCACTATTTTACGTATCTTAGTGTAGTCTACTTGTGTGCCAAGTAATATTGAAATCAGACCAAACCTGTAGGAGGAGTAGCGTTTTGAAAAATTGTTTACAGACAGACAGACGGACGGACGACGGACACCTTACTATCGCATAAGCTCTTCTGGTCTCTGACCAGTAGAGCTAAAAAATTGCTGCACGACTCAAAATATTTGATTTATTTAATTCACAGTCGCAGTGTTAAGGCTTTGCACGTTTCAAGATTGTCAATCATTTGTCGCTTAAAGTTTTCATTTAAAGATAGTATGTCATTACCAAATCGCTGAGAATCTCTTTTACGACAGTTTTCTCTCCCGCCATTTTTAGTGCTTGCGGAACGTGGACATACGGTATGCTCATATAAATGCCGAGGATACCCGTGTTCGCATAACGTAATAGTGAATCGACATAATGTAGAAGAGTGCGCACAGTATGAACATGAGCTTTTCACATCAGTTAATAAAAACTACGATTTCATGAAAAGTAAACATAACGAAATGCAAGTTGACGAAATATAATTGTAGTATGTGTAAATGTCATAAAGAGTTGACATAATGTAAAAGAAAGTTAATACGATGCAATAGTAGTGTGGGTAAATGTCATAAAGAGTTGACATAATGTTATGGAAGGTTGACACAATGCAATAGTAGTGTGGGTTAATGTCATAAAGAGTTGACATAATGTAATGGAAGATTGACACAATGCAAAAGTAGTGTGGATTAATGTAATAAGGAGTTGACATAATGTGATGGAAGGTTGACACAATGCAATAGTTGTGTGGGTTAATGTCATAAAGAGTTGACATACTGTAATGGAAGGCCGACACAATGCAATAGTAGTGTGAGTAAATTTCATAAAGAGTTGACGTAATGTAATGTAAGGTCAAGACGTAATGCAGTTGTTGTGTTCAGGTATAAGGCAGTGACGGCGTTCCATACAAACACCTTCGTGCGGGTATTACTGTCTCATGACAGCATCTAGTTTTGTCTGTAAGTTCAAGGTTCATTTTGCTACAGAACATTTTTCTCTCTTAAATATGTATACTGAATAAACGGTAACTTATTGTCAATGTTTATGAAACTACACTAGACAACGTTACTAACGCACCACCAAATAAAAGTAAAATTTTACTTTTTAAAACTTGTTTATTATGTATTTGATATATTATTATGCTACAAAATAAAAAAATAAAGCATTTAAATGTCTTAATTGATAAATTACCACAATGTTCACTGATGTGTGACCATTTCATAGAAAACGTGAAAATCGTGTCTACACTAATTTGGAGGGATAAATTTCTAATTTTTTCTTTGCATTTTTGTTCTTTATGTTTGTACTAATTAGAAAATCAGAAATAAAATTATACCGTACGCGGCATTTGATCCCAGAAGAGCGTGATAAAACAGACAGTATGGTGCCTGAAGGGGGGTTCCTTTCGAAAGATATGTAAAAAATTTAAACAATGAAAACAATATTTATTCTTCTGGTGAGAAATTGTTGAAAATAGATTAGTAGACATAAAAATGTTCACTCTAGATAGCCAAGCCATTAAGTAAACACCACACAACAATTTCAATGTCGTTCCACAAAATTGGTGCAACCGGAAGTTGAGTGGACTGGGCATGGAAACCTAGGCATTGGATGACTAGCAGGCGATATAATAGTCAAATGCTGCATATTATTTGAATTTTTTAAACTGGGAGACTGTCTCTGGTGTAACCTCAAGTACCATCATCTGTAATTAGCAATACACATATCTGGGAAAAAAGAGGCACGCAATGCATGTCGGGAAATTGGTTTTGGGCAAGAAGATCATTTTAAGGTCTTGTTCTGACACCAAGACATTTCCCAATCTCATTGTATTGGAAAATATGGCGTGTTATATATACTTATACCGATTAGGCAAATGTTCAAATCACAAAGAAGAATTTAAAGTGGTGCTTTAGCAATTTTGTCTAGTGTATATGTAAATTGTATTTTTTCTAATGAATTCTTTATATTTGTTAATGGTCGATGTCTTCTTGTTTCCATATACTCAATAAATAAATTGGATACCACCATCTGAGTCATCATTTGCCATTAACTGCTCGGTTACATTATGGCGCTGCGAGAAAAAACATCATATACAGACAATGACCACCGTTGGAACTTAATTTCCAAAGATAGCGGAAAATACAGCTAAGTTTATTTCATTTCGTGATATCAGCCATTTAAATGTTCGACGCTATTATTGTGACGAAGAGATTTCACAGTGAGTACTCTTCAAGCACCAACGGCTTACTACTGATTGAGAGAATTCCACTGTGAGTACTATTCAATTCACCCTTACCTGTGTCATTTACCTGTGTCTAAATCATGAGGAAAGCAGAATTGCAACACCGTGTTCGTGAACTGGAAATGGAACTACAAGAAGCGAAAATCAACTCGCATTCAAAAACCATTATTGAGAAATAAACTTTTCTACTAGAAACGAGGAAAATCAAGACATTTTCTGGACGGCCAAAATCAGAATCTGACATTTCTATTCACGACTGGATTGATGACCTTGACATTGCATTTTCGGCAAGGAAATGCACTGATCTACAGAAAGTTGATTTGATTTATTCCCACTTAGAGGGCCAAGCTAAAGAAGAAATAAAATTCTGACCAGAAATTCGACAGGATCCATATGCTATATTATACTGTCTCCGATCACCATTTGGTAACCCAGAATCTGTCACCTTACTACAACAGAAGTTTTTTGAAATAAATCAGCAAGATTCGGAAACAATTAGACACTACTCATACGCATTATGGCATTTATACCAAATCATACTCAGAAAAGACAAAAGTGTGTTTCCAAATAAACAACTTACTCTGTGTGAAAAATTTGCTAATGGACTAAAGGATCCATTTCTGAGGAAAGAAGCAAAGAAATTACTACGTAATAACCCTACAGAATTTCACACATTCAGAGATGAAATCATATTGTTCAGTGATGAAAAAGAAACAAGTGAAAATAGAGCAGCTACGCAAGTACACAATCCGAACACGATCGAGGATCAACAAAATTTAAATGCCCATTCACCTGATTCGCCTAACACAGAACAGTTATACAAAATCATTGAAGCGCAACAAAAGCAAATAGATTCCCTCACCAGAATGATCAGAGATCGAGAAGCCGGTCAACAAACAAAGGAAAGTCGAAACTATTCACGTTCTCCACCTGTGGGTTTTGAGTGCGGTAAAGTTGGCCATATCAAGAGAAATTGTAGATCTAAACTTCAGGAAAACAGCAACCAAAAGGTCCGAAAAATGTAACATCTATTGGTACGAGTCCGGCAATAGATGACAGTCAGCAGGACTCACCGTTTATTCATCGTGTTATAGGAAAGTGTCCTGTGATTGATATTTGTGTATGTAATGTTAAAATACCATGTTTATTGGATACGGGTTCTAAGGTGTCAACAGTAACAGAAAGTTTTTACAACAAGTTCATTAGATCTCTAGGAAAAAGTATCATCCAAAACAATGTTATTCAACTCAAAGCTGCCAATGGACTTGACATACCGTATATAGGCTAAGTAGAAATTGATGTTCAGTATCAAGGGAATATTATTCCGCAAGGTGGTTTCCTGCTTGTGAAAGACGTCAGTGATAGTGAAACCAGAAAGCGCAAGGAAGCTGTACCTGGTCTTATTGGCATGAATGTTTTTAGTGTTTGTAAGAATATTTTATGTAGTAGTTACCCCATATCATACTGTACTACGCTCCCGAGTTGTCATTATGACCACGCCCATCGGGTATCTAGACATAACCAACAGTGTGATATGGAGTAACTACTACATAACAGTGTGTTCGATAGGAAAGTTATTCATGGATTCGCTCGAGTGAACGGAGCACTACCTGTTCGCATTCCAGCAAATACCGCTATTGTTGTCGAGTGTATGGGACTTCATATTGATGGTGACGTGGTTGTTGACCCCTTGATCAATGGAGGACACTTACATAGAAATTTTAGGCCTGTACATACCTGTAATTCCGTTACCAAAGGAAAATTATGGGTTAGAGTCGCAAACATTGGTGATGAGGATATTTATATCAAACCGCGAACAATGATTGGCACTGTGTCTAAATGTGAAATTCAAAGTGAAAATTCTACTATTGAGTTCAACCGCATTGGAAGTGTGGAGGAAGTATTTGTTCAGAAGCGTCAAACTGAAAAAGATCCGTGCCCTGATGAAAAATTTTCAGTTACCTGAAGACATTTATCAGTTTGATTGTAGTGACGAAGAAAAAGAACTGATCAGCTCGCTTTTCTGGAAATACAGTGACGTGTTTTCTAAAAACGACGATGATATTGGATGTACCAGTACAGTGCAGCATCGTATTCATCTTACAGATAATAAACCAGTTTCGCAGCAGTATCGTCGCATCCCTCCATCCCAATACGAGGAAGTAAAGCAACATATCCGAAAGCTCTTGGATAATGGTGTTATTCGTGAAAGTACAAGTCCTTTCGCTTCTCCAATCGTACTCGTGCGGAAGAAAGACAACTCTTTACGACTATGTCTAGATTACAGGAGTCTGAACGAGAAAACAATCAAGGACAAGTTTCCCCTACCAAGAGTGGAAGAAATGTTTGATGCTTTATATGGATCTTCTATATTTTCAACATTAGATCTTACTTCCGGTTACAATCAACTTGAAATTGCAGAAGAGGACATACAGAAAACAGCCTTTACTACTCCTTTTGGACTGTATGAATATTTGCGCATGCCATTTGGTCTTACAAACGCACCTGCAACTTTTCAACGTCTGATGCAACACTGTTTCCGTGAAGAAGTGTTTAGAATTCTCCTTGTATTCCTTGACGATATCATCGTTTTTCAAGGTCAATACATGAAAATGTTCAGCGTTTAGACAGGGAGTTCATCTTACGTCATCATGGACTTAAGTTGAAAATGAAAAAGTGTCGATTTTTCAGGCCTTCTCTGAAGTATCTAGGCCATGTGGTCAGTGAAAATGGAATTAGCACAGATAAATTAAGTGCATTGTTAACTGGAATGTTCCACAAAATGTGAAGGAAGTTCAATCATTTCTTGGATTTGCGGGATATTACCGCCGATTTATAAAACATTTTTCGCAAATTGCAGAACTCTTTCTAGAAATCGCCAAGAAGAACGCTAAACATCCTAAGACATCTTTCGGTGACAAATTGTCAAAGGAATGACAACACTCGTTTGATAGACTAAAGTGTTGTTGTCATCAGCACCGTTAATTGGATATGCTGACTTTTCATCCCCATTCATTTTGGAAACTGACGCCAGTGCACACGGATTGGGAGCCGTATTATCTCAGAAACAAAATGGACGTACTGTGGTCATTGCTTATGCTAGCCGCTCTCCGAGACCAAATGAAAAATCATCAAAGACCATGAGCAGTCTGAACCTGGAACTTCTTGCACTCAAATGGAGCGTGACCGAAAAATTTCGAGACTACTTATAATTACTTGGAAATAAATTTGTCGTGTTCACAGACAACAATCCCTTAAAGTATTTGTCATCAGCTAAACTCGGAGCCACTGTATACAAAGTGCTAATCGAAAATCTACTTGATTTGGATCACTAGCTATATTGGTTTGGGTACTCTGATGCATTATGGGTAAAAAAGAAAATTCTGCGAGCAAAAATGGGTAAAAGTAACCTTAAGAAATTGGGAAACTTATTAAACCTTTGTAGAATCAATGTAAATATATTTGAGGAAATTTTTAAGTTGAAACATGTTAGAAATTCGATACCGTTCTCAATTACTAAGTTAAAATGCTATTTTCACTCATTTTGAATTATTTCAATTGTTCTTAATTTTTTCAAAGTATATTCTGTTGTAAAAATTATTGTATATAAGTTTTCTCCTCAATTCACCCACGAAACATCATCTGATTTCTATACATTACGCTTTTTTGAGAAATTGAGCTATTCTTGTTTTGAGTGAATGCTATTATATGTTTGCAACATATTTTTGCGATTGCTATACTTTTTTCGGATCCTTTTTATGATTTGCATGAAATCAAGATTTATAGATTTTTGATTAAATTATTGCGATTTTAGTAGTTTTGAAAACATATTAGCATTCATAATCACAAGAGAAACATTTATCAGTCAAACAGAAATAAATAATTATAGAATTTGATGAAATGTGCAATCATTGCTGGTGTTTGTGCTATACTTGATTTGCATTTTGTCGCGATTGATACAGAAATGCTATGTTTGATTTGCATAGAATACTTCTTGAAGAATGGTGGCTTATATAGGGGAGGGGGGATATAATCCAAAGACACTTTTTCAAATTTATGTCTTTAAATAACTTACAATGCATTGATAAATACACGTTATATATTTTCACTAATGTTTTAAAGGTAAATAAAGGCTTCACAAACTACTAGTATTCGAACTCTTTCCAAAGCTCATGATAGGCGTGGGACTGAATGCGTTAACCACTATACGCAACGGTGTCTTCTTGATGGTTGTGTGTCAGTTTGCTTTTTTAAAAAAAGAATTGTTGAGACAAAAAATATTTTTCCACCTATTATTTAATTTATCCTGGTTCGTTTTTTCTTCTTTTTTTTTTCTTGCATCTTTCACCCAACTGTTAGACCTTTGTTTTTATACTAAATTTGTTCACGAAATGCTCCGTTTACTTAATCAACACATAGGGCTCACAGCGATTGGAACCGATCAACAAGGGATGCTTACTCCTCCTAGGCACCTGTTCCCATTTCTGGTATTCCGGAGGGGGAGGGCGTATTTATGCCCTGCTCACATATTTATATTTTTAAATTTTTCGACATAAATCAATGCTCATTATCCTCACTTTTTTAACATTCCAGAAATATTCGACTTTTAAATAGAATGGGTCCAGACTCCATTTAGAAAAAACACAGTGGGTTTACTTTTCCGTAATTTAAGCACAAAACTTAGGATAGAAACCCGTCCCATTCATATTCAGAAATAAATTCTTATGGCTGGAATCGTTTAATATTAACGTACCCATTTACCACTAAATAAGTTTAAAAAACAATTTTCAATCAACATTTCTTACAGTACAATACTA
Source organism: Saccostrea cuccullata (assembly GCF_032062105.1). Taxonomy (NCBI): domain Eukaryota; kingdom Metazoa; phylum Mollusca; class Bivalvia; order Ostreida; family Ostreidae; genus Saccostrea; species Saccostrea cuccullata. The sequence goes on along the minus strand of NW_026933240.1, from coordinate 29,583 downwards.
TTATATGAATCAAATATGTTGAAGATGACATTACCGACAACATAATTGTAGAAAAATCAAACTTTTTCGTCATAGAGCGGGTGATTGTCCTCGCCTTATACACTCTCTCTCTTTTTTTAAATCTATGATAACGAGATTATAATGCAACTTTAGTAATATTTCACCTATTTTCACACTATCATCAGATATCAGAACTTAAAGCTAAGAATCTGAAAAAGAGTCTATGAAAATTAAAGAAATTCAAAAAATATATAGTTACGGAAATTAATTGATTATCATGCATATGCTTTGATTTTTATGAAAAAGGGTCCATGCATTTCTTCGAAAGATGTTGTACCCGTTTTTCTTTTTATTTCATCAAAACATCTTTTTAATATCCCATGCAATCTCTTCTTAACGCTTATTTGGCTGAATTGAAATTGAACGAAGAGAGCATTAAGATTTGAAGCTGAATGCGTTTAAATCATTGTTTTTTCTTATCAAAACTTTGAATGCATATATATATCACCAAATATTTACAAAACTATGTGTATATATCAAGTCAAAGAGTTGAAATCGATCTTTAAAATTGTTTAAGATTTTACAATTTGGTAAGCGGAACTAAAGATTTTTTTGCTATGTTTTTGTTAATGAATGACTGTCATAAGTTGATGGAAAAAATGAGAATACCGGTATATATGGAAGAATATAGCTTGTCCACCAATTAAGCCGACCCCTTCCCCAACCATAAAGTAGGGTTTTTGTGTCAGGATCTTTAAATGTTATGGACAACAATGTAATCCCCTCCCCTTCCCAAAGAAATTTATGTTGGATCCATCCTTTATTCCGGAATTTAAAACAAATGGAACTAAACATATTGATTAACGAAATAAAAACGTCATTAGAGTTGTTTCCATTAGAAAATAAAAAGATACTTTCACGAAAGACCACACTACTTTTTCTATAATTTATACAAATACATATGTATTACACTCACTGACTGAGCATAAAACGCTCAAGGTGAGCATATGACACATGGACCTCCTATGGACTGGGCCAAATTTGAAATGTAAGAGGAGTCTGGGGAAGAAAATATTGTACAAGACTGTTGTAAACACAAGGTAACGTCAATAAATTATTTCACTAATTGCACTAGGCCTAACTGCTATATGTATACTCGAAAAAAGTATGGCTGTCATGACAACAAAGATAGCCTTCTGGATATTTTCTACGCAAACCAAAAATAGCTCCGGAAAAGTTGGGTAGATGCATATTTGATGTGATTGTCAAGATATAACGAAGACCTTGTGGTCAAATTTGATAGCTAACGTTTGATTAGGATTTATATTAAACAAAACAATAAATGTTTTATTGAAATAATGTCAAGAGTCCATTCAAGTGGCTAATTAGTCGAAAAATGACCATCAGATGCGTGAAAAACGCATAATACTGATGTTTAAGGAAGGGTGGGTGACACAAAAACCTAAAAATCTTTAAATATACCAAGAAGTCTCATATTGGTTGAAGTAGTTTTATTATTAGTAAAAAACCGTATTTAGAAGACATTTTTTGTCTAAATGTGCAGACAGAAACTTCGAATGATCCAAACAAATATAGCTAGTGATCCAAATCAAGTAGATTTTCGATTAGCACTTTGTATACAGTGGGAGCATACGAACAGAAGTGGGTATCACAGTTAGCAGACTTCGACTTTGAAATCAAATACCGTCCCGGTAAACAGAACACCAACGCTGATGTGTTAATCCGACTTTCATCGGACAGTGAAATTTTGAATCAGTGTGTATCGATGGAACCAGCATTCCAACTGATATAAAAGCCGCTCAATCGTCTGTGATACATATTGAGCCTTCAGATGTTTCATACTTTGATACGTTCCCTAGTTATACAAGCGATGATCTCTAGGACTTACAATCTAAAGACCCTGTGATTGGAAAGTGCAGAGAATTCGTTATGTCAAAAACTGTCCCAAAACCAAGTTTTGTGCGCAAACAAAGTATGAATGTTCAGATTCTGTTACGCCAACTCAAAAACTTGGAAATATGTGATGGTGTCATTCATAGACGGATTAGTGATCCGAAACTTGGTGACCTGAATCAAATCGTTCTTCCTTTGTGTCTCAAAGACGTTATACTGCAAAGTTTGCTTGACGAGAATGGACATCAGGGAATCGAAAGAACTTTCAACAACATCAGACAGAGATGCTACTGGCCACAAATGTTCAAGGATGTCAAGAATTATTTTCAAAAATGTGAACGTTGCACAGTTTCAAAAACACCGCCACCAACAGTACACATCAGCATGGGCCATTTAAGTGCATCAGAACCATTTGAATGTATAGCTATAGACTTTTCCATCTTAGAAGATTCCCAGGGAAACGATAATGTGTTAGTGTTAACAGATGTATTCAGTAAATGGACCAGTGCAATTCCAAAAAGGGATCAGACGGCACAGACTGTGGCAAAAGTGTAAGTGAAGGAATTATTCTGTGTATTTAGTGTGTGTAAACGAATTCATTCCGACCATGGAAAGTGCTTTGAAGGAGAAATAATACAACAGCTGTGTTCGTTATATAACTTCAAGAAGTCTACAGCTTATCATCCCCAAGGCAATGGCCAGTGTGAGCGTTTTAACAGTACACTCCATGACCTACTACGTTATTTACCGCCTGCTAGAAAACGGAAGTGGCCTATAAACAATAAACATGAATTTATGTGAATAATTTCAAGGAATTTACCAGTAAAGGTATCTAGAGTAACCTAAATAATATTTCATTTAATGGTATTTCCCTTGGTTTTATTTTAAAAGATTAGAATGATATTTTCTTAATCGGCATCGGAAGTTAGCTGTGACGAAGAATTGCAATCAGCTGTTTTATTCTTTTAAATAGTTTGGACTGTATGTTGAATTTGAAATCTCGATTTTAATGAAATAAACTACGTTTTTTTTTTAGTTTATTCTTTACACATAGTAACCATTCTGAGTGGTTTATAAATTTGTTTCATGTGAAATATTTCATTATAATTAAACTTAAAAATGGGGCTTGAGTAAACGTGATTGTCGAACGTATGAACATTATTGAAGAATTATTTGCAGATAATGAAAGTGAGGGGGAAGAGAATTCTGAAGTTTTAAATTTAGAGGATTTTGAAAATTTTAAATCTGTCGATGAATCAATTATCATGTTTTGGACGATGAATTTTGGAGTGAAGGTGATAGAGTTCCTTTTCCTTGAACAGGTACCTGTCTTACAAAAAGATATCTCACTGACAAGTACTGACTCCACTTGAAATATTTTCACTAATTAATAAATGGCAATGATTATGAAATTATCAAAATAGACAAATAGATATGCCAGTCAGCTTATAAGCAGCAAATAAATTAAGGAAAAATCAAGCTTCTATAAATGGAAAGACATCACAAGTCAAGAATTAAAAAAAAATTCTGGCATTTGGGTCTTGTCTGTCCAATAGATATTTCCGAATTCTGGACATTAAGTCCTGTAAAAAAGTACCCCAATTCCCCCCCAGGATTATGTCATAAGACAGGTTTCTGCTGTTACTAGCCATTTAAGCTCACTTCAACGAAGTTGGGGGTAGCTTATGTGATATCTTTGGCGTTGGCGTCCAAGGTTAAAGGTTTGTTCCTTAAGAATTTCTATGACCTACATTGACCAGATATGCAAGCAAGATGCTCCTAGTGTGCTTTATTGTACTATTCAAGGTTCCAGATGCTGCAATTTCAGCCAAGAAATGACCAGGTTAAAGTTTTTGGAGCAGATTAAAGTTTTTGTTGCAGGTTAAAGTCTTTGGTGCAGGGTAAAGTTTTTGGTGCAGGTCTCATTTCCAAGTAACTATATTCTCTATGTACTGGTACTAGTATAGAGTTTATATTTATTAAATAAACTTTCTTCTACTTAGAAGTTTTACAGTTACATGTGTATAAAGCGTGTTTTATATAAACATGTGCATGTTTAGCACTCTCAATGAAGAATATTTTCATTCTGTATTAAAATCATCATGTGTTCATTAAAATCATGTTTTACTCTACAGATAACTTTTGATTATATAATTCTTGACTATGGTCAGTGGTACACTTAATAATCAATGCCCTATATCATGGACAAGTGCATGAAAGTTTACAAGACCTGTTTAGTTTGTATTACTTGTGAAGATTTCTACGAATTACGAGGGACGTTCAACAAATAATGCCATTGGGGCTCGGAAAGAAATAAAAAACGCTTTTCTATTATTTAGTCTTAATGATTTAACTAGAATATTCTCTTTTTAATTAAAACACTTGTCTGTAACATTTTAATTCAATTTCTTATTGTTTTTAGAACACATTTTTAGTATGACCCTTCGTATACTGGAATATGGCAGATCCTACATATGATTTGCTGTACTTGTTTTTGTCTTTTTGATAGATGTTCTTTTAAGTTTGGGAAGTGAAACAAGTCAAAGGTTGAAAGATCTGGCAAATTTTGTTGGTGCGACAAAACATTAATGTTCTATTTATCCCCAAAACTCCTTAATACTCTTCATGGCCTGTGGGTTTGGATGCTGCCATGAAGAAATTTAATGTAGTGAATTCCTCATACCGTTTTCTTTCTTTCATAAACCTTTAAATTTTTTTGCAAAAAATTGTTTTCTAGAAACCTCCAGAAGTTGAACTTCCTCCCCGAATATGAATTTAAACACCAAGACCGCTAATATTTAAGAAAATAGCATATAAAACTGTTTTTGTGCTCTTGCAATTCTTTGCTCTTCTTTAGCCTTTGCAGTTTTGTCAAGTGCATATTATTGTAAATTTGTTTTGAGGGTTTAAAGCAAAATGGATTCAAGTTTCATTATCTGTTTGAATTTTAGACAAACGTGGATAAGTACTATTTTTGATTTTTTTAGAAATAATTCTTTAGATATTCCTACACGCTGTCGTTTTCACTCATTTTTTTAAATATAGGGTGACCTTTGAGTATTGAACTTTTTACTATCAAATGTTTCTTTAAAACAGTGTGAACTACCTCCAAAATGATGTTTATCAATTTTGCTATGTGTCTTAAAGTCAATAAAACATAATCAGTGATAATTTGTTGAATTTTCGCAAATATACATTGGTTGTTGTATGTCTTTGTTGCCTAGGAGGGTACCCATTTTTGACGCTTATCATATAAATTTTGATTGTTGAAATTTTGGGATATTAACAAGTTTTACAGCTGCTTCTTGACCATTCATTTTTAATGCAGTATCTCAAATAGCTCTTATTTCCCAGCTTCCAACAATGAAAAAATGCGATGAAAAGTGGTCACAAAAACTGTTATCAATTTATTAAAGATTCAATAATGAGGGAAAGTCAAGCTTAATGTCATATGATTTCTATGTTGTATGTTATCGAGCTAATGACATTATTTATTGAACGTCCCTCGTACTTGACCTAATTGTAATTATTGTCAGTCTGTCTTTGTCCAACACTAGACACATATTTGTTAAGCCTTATTTTTAACAAATAGCATTTTTAAAAATGTAATTAGATATCGGTGTTGGTATAATTTGTTGAAAAGAGATGGAACATGTTGAAGAATAGAACTGTTCACTGTTGCATATGATTTGAACAATCTTGATTCAACAAAACCTAAGGCTGCTTCAGGATAAATATGATTAATAAAGGCTTAGTTCTTCTTGAGGAGATTTTAAAGATATTTTCTATGTACAAGCCTTTCTTAATAGAAGAGAATTTACTAAGACGAACTTTCAAAAATGTAATTAACTAAGCAGTAATTAATTAAGAAAGATTGCAGTGAAGTCTATGGGGACAAGCAATTTTTAAAACTAAAATTCAAAATAAAGGAATATCAATACTGTGGTGGGAAGATTCATAAAAACATTAAAAATAAAATAACAATTAAAAACATTTTTTAATCAGATATTAAGTTAAAATTGATTAAACAGAGGGAGACAACCCTTACCAAAATTCAAGGCGATTACTAACAACACATCCCACCCATACATGCTAACAATAATATGAGAAAATGGGAATGATGTCTAAAGAAACTGAATACTATACACCTTCACATCTGTTATGTATTTCATTGAATCTGTTTCTGTTTGGGATGGAATATCTAACTACTTTATTTCTGATTCAGCATCCACTTTCTTCAGCTAGCTTCTGAATGATTACTTTTACAAAACGGTGCATAATGAAGTAAGTTGTAAAGAGTTAGATAAAAAACATCAATAAACTTTACAAAGTTATATTGTCGTTTATGATTTCAGCATACATGTAAATGTTGCCATTGTAACTTTTTAGGTCACCTGAGTCACTCAGGTGACCTATTGCCATCCGTGTTTGTCCGTCGTCGTCCGTCGTCCGTCGTGTGTTAACATTTGAACATTTTCAGCTTCTTCTCTGAAAGCACTGAACCAATTTCAACCAAATTTTGTATACAGCATTTATGGGTAAAGGGGAACATAAATTGTGAATTTCATGGTCCCCGCCCCCCTGTGGCCTGAGGGGTGGGGCCAAAACCACGTAAAATTAATGCAATCTTTAAAAATCTTCTTCTTTACTCCTGGACGTCAAGCAGTCAAACTGTTTGCATGATTGTAATCAGCAATGAGTCCTCTACCAAAATTGTGAAATTCATGGCCCTGGGGTCAGGGGTTCTAGTGCTAGGGCGGGGCTAAATAATTAGGTAGTGAAAATGCATTATTTCTTTGAAAATCTTCTTCTCTGCTCCTGGGTATTAAATAAACCAATTAAGTACATAGTTATGATGAGCAAGAGTGCCTCTTCCAAAATTGTGAATTTTATGGCCCCAGGGTCAGAGGTTCTGGTGTTAGGGCGGGGCTCTATTGATTATATAGTGAAAATACATGAATTCTTTGAAAATCTTCTTCTCTGCTCCTGGGTATTAAATAAACTAACTAAGTACATAGTTATGATGAGCAAGAGTGCCTCTACCAAAATTGTGAATTTTATGGCCCCAGGGTCAGGGGTTCTTTTTTTAGGGTGGGGCTCTAATGATTATATAGTGAAATGCATGAATTCTTTTAACATCTTATCCTTTGCTCCTGGTTAATATGCTAATGATCAAATTATATATTTAAGGCCAGGATTTATTTTATTTTCAGTTTTATAAACCCTCCGCTCAAGGTTTAGAATTTTCAGAAAATAATAAAACAATTTTTTCTTTCTGATGTCAAATTTGAGTCGGGATCGAAATTTCAAATTTACGAATTTGCACTTCCGCTTTTATGATGAAACCGCGGGTAAATAAAGCTAGGTGACAGGTCTGAGAAGATAGCTTGGTTTAGTGTAAAATTCATCGATAAGAGTGCCATTCAAAACGTTTCACCCGTTCAAAGGACAAATAAAATGCTGACGACTTTGTTGCACAATGACATGCTGGTGAGATAATTATGTATTCGTTTCAAAAGTATCTGTCTGTAAATTATTTTCCTCCCCCGGGTTTTAAACTGCCCGTGGTAGCTATTGCATATTGCCAGCTACAGTGTTTAGGTCTTTGTTGTAGCTTACAGTATCATTCTTCAGAAAAGGGTTGCTTATGCATCAGATGTAATGAATAAAACTATGGGAGAAGTTAAGTCCATTTGAGGAAGAAATAAACAATAACCTGAAGAAATAAAAAAAAATTTAACAATTAAAAGGCAAGAATATACAAATATATACAGGCATTTAGTATCATTTGTATCAGCCAGAAAAATTATTTCACACTTAATTGAAAAAATGTTCACCCTACTCCCCAATACTCCCTGTCTGTTTTATGATAGGAATTATAATTTTAGGCATCAAATAAATTTTAGAACAATGTCTACACATTCACCTAACACATATTAAAAGAATGAAGATATATTGAAAGACTTTTAAAGAATTGATTTTTTAAAATATATTTTGATCAACATCACAAAATTTATATAACTGGCCCAAAATGGCAGATGATGAAATAAGCAATTAAATGTTCTACTTTCCTATTTGAAAGCATTATGTGTCCAGTGGTAAGGAGCCTATTAGGATAGCATAAAAAAAGAATGTACAAATGTTAATAATTGATTTATCAAAAAAAAATTTTATTTCCTTCTCCTTCGGGACTTTTTAATTCTCATGTTCATAACTAAACCTAAACATAAAAAAATTCTGGCCTTATAATGAAGAAAGGGGCCTCTTTCAAAATAGATAATTTCAGGGCTGCTGGGTCAGGGGTACCAGGGGGTACTTTGACTAAAAATAAATTAATGCTTTGAAATCTGCCCATTGATAAGCAATGGTGCCTCTTTCAAAATTTGTGAATTTCATGGTTTTTGGATTAAAACACGAATCAAATACAATCGCTGGAAAGTTGTTACATGATACTCAGGTGACCTATAAGGCCCGTGGGCCTCTTGTTTTTATTATGTCATACCGATGCAAATCAAGTACCATAATGCAATTTTTGTTCAGATTAATTCTCTCACACTTTCACACATCCTCTTCAGATTTTAATTAATAATGAAAAAAGAATATTATTATCAAAATTGTTTTTTTTTCTGCACAAAACTCTTTGAATTGATCAAAATAAATTTCATTTATTATAGTTTTCCTAGTGAATGAATGTTTGAATGATTGAATAAATGAATGAATGTATTCATAATCAGCCTGTCTATCATAATGATATCAACATTTTATTTAACTTACCGCCTATGTCAACAATCATATATTTGGTGCCTTCCTTTGTCATGCCAAAACCTTCTGGGTTCCTTTCGATGGGAAGAAATTGGCAATATATAGATGCTGCTTCTGGTTCCAGAGCAATTCTTAACATTTTGTCCGGAATCCCTGCCTGTCCAAGATTATTTTAATGCATTAAAAATAGCTATTTGAGAGAAAAAAATGACATTAAATGAATTTTACAGGCACCTACTTTTATTGCACACTGACGCATATATTCTTTAGCAGCATCACCCCATATGGCAGGAACTGTCAAGACCCATCTCAGATCTTTTTCGCTCAATTCAATATTAAGGATCTTCTTTTTTATGTTTTCCTTAAAATGATGTACCAATGCCTTTATTGAGAGAGTAAATACATGTTTTGCTGGGTATCCTTTCCCCGTAACATCCTCAACATATAAGTTGTCACTAATTCCCTAGAATGAAAGTATTGCAAAGATATACATTTCATGAGCCTCTGATACTTATCCGGAGTTTAGGATAAAACCTTTTTTTAGTATAGTATACACTTATCCAATGGCTATGAGTGGGATATTCTTTTAAGAATATAAACCCCATGTAACCCTATATATCTGTGATGACGGAAGCATTTATCATTGATTTCATATTGTCAAACTAATACTTATTTCCAAAACTATACATATTTGAAATTCAGACATATGTTTGTTCTCAATTGATAATCTCGACATCTGGTTAACATAAATTATTTATTCTTTCTTTTGTTTTAAAATCTTTTTTTTTTTAATTTATGCTAATTCCTCACTCCCTTTGCATTCCGACTCAAAAGATTATACTCTTTGATCTAGCATCCTGATATAAAATATATATTAAAAAAACTATGTGTGTAATTTCCACTAATATCTATTTGTTTGTGCTTGAATGAAAAGGATTTATTCCTTTTAGTCGGGAAATAAGACATGTGTGTGAAACAAAAATGCCAACGTATATTAGATATAAAAAAAGCTCTAATTTACGGCGAAGGTTAAATGTTTTTCATATATATATATATATATATATATATATATATATATATATATATATATATATATATATATATATATATATATATATAGTGTAGGGCAGCGTTGTGAGAATTCCATCGGCATCGAAAGCAAGTTTTTTAACTTGCCTAGATAGCCGAGCGGTCTAACGCGCTGTTCCTGTACTGCTAGGAGACAGATTCCGTAGGTCGAGAGTTCAACCCCGGGCTGGGGCGGAAGTGAGTATCCTTGTAAAAGTGAATTTCTCTGTGCTTTCTATATTAATATTCCTTCACTTAGGGCAGTTATATTAGTTTAAGAGTTGTTGTAATTTGTGCTGTATAAATAAAATTAATTTCATCACAACATGTATTGGTAACAATCCTCTAAAAACTAATGTGCAAATAACTGTATCTCACTTCCATTCTCAATGACCGTGTAGTGTAGGGCAGCGTTGTGAGAATTCCATCGGCATCGGAAGTTTTTTAACTTGCCTAGATAGCCGAGCGGTCTAACGCGCTGTTCCTGTACTGCTAGGAGACAGATTCCGTAGGTCGAGAGTTCAACCCCGGGCTGGGGCGGAAGTGAGTATCCTTGTAAAAGTGAATTTCTCTGTGCTTTCTATATATATATATATATATATATATATATATATATATATATATACATGTAGATAAACAGACTCTGAGGTCAATAAATCTTAAATACTGATACATAATTTATAAACATGTACATGTACTTGAATGTAAAGAAAGGTCAATGTCACTAATAAGAATACGCCCATCGCCATGAAAGCCAAGATTATTATTTTTCTCAAAAGTAGATAGAGTCACATGGAAAACTCCAAACTTAAGGTCCTGACATAAAGATTATTGGCACTTACTAAGGATGTCAAGGAATATTCGAATATTCATTCGGTGAGTTGATATTCAAATATGAACTTGAGTTTAACAGCTCTAGCTCCAACCATTAAGAAAATTATTGAAAGATGAATCTTTATATAAAATTGCAAAAGTAGCCCAAACTCCATTATTAAGGTATTATATTAGTCTAAAGAATGTTTTACCGTCAAAAAAGAAAAAAAACCCTACCCTCTTGTTATGTAATTTCATTTTGAATCTCCTGAACATCATAAAGTTTCCACGCTGATCTTTTGCAATCTCTGAATAAAATCTATCTTCTGCTTTATAACCAAATGCGACGAAATTGCCATCTTTGTCAATAAGAAGAGATGTGGGAGTTTTGAGGGATATTAAAGATGTTCCACCCGCAACCCAGTCCTGATTACTATGAATATCCAAAGGATTTCGGCGAAACTGATCTCTAGAACTGAATGCATAACCCGAATATGTTGTTCCAAAATCCAAAGCGACAACAAAAAGATAGTTCTGATCAGTAATGATAGATTCCAAGGTATGTTTAACTTCTTCTTCGCTATTTGGCATGGTAGGATCTTCCGTGTCAGGGGGCAAACTTTCTGCCATACTGAATAAAAACAATCAGACATTAATGAATAGTGAAGTACATAATGATATTGAATGTTGAACTACGTATTCTCCTAAACTGTTTCTGGTCACCGAGTTTCTAATACCGAGTCTCTGCTCTATCTGTCCGAATTTTCTCAAGCTGAGAGCTACAGTTCTGCAGCTAGAAAAAACGACAGTCGGTATTAAACTATTTGTTGACAAGGTCAGTGTATCCACCATAGAATTTCGAAACGTTTTAACTATGAGTGCGACTTTTGAAATGTATTGCTTTATTCACTTCTTTGTAAATAGCTTGTCTCATCTTAAAATATCGTATGTATGCTCTATCTATCTTATCAGTTGGCAAACATAAACCCATCTGCCGGTATTCGAGGTATGTTGCTACATAAGTAAGGAAAGATGACGATGAAAAAGTTAAAAAAAGTCATCATGTTAACCATAAAGATTTGTTGTTAAGTTACTATAAGTAACATCTTGTTCTTATAAATCATCCTGTGACACACAAGCGTCAAACTCTGTTGCATCTTTTACTTAGAACTCAAAGGAATACAAAATCAAAGGATGACTCAAAATGAAAATTGTTAATTGATAAAATGTCGTCGATATACATGTACGAGTATCTAAATTATAGACACTATCTTAGCACGCTTTCCATTAATGTTGCCTTCCCGGCGACGGAAACGGTGACGTTATAGTGGAAAGGTTGGAATGCCTTCTTTTTCATATGACTAATTATGGGTTTCATGTACTTGAGAGATATTTAACGTGTTGTCCCATGTCTACCCGGTTTATTCCCCGAACGTCTATACTACCTTATATAAACATTGTAATTATCGAACTCAATTAAGAGGACAAGAGTAACGCAGATGATGGTGTAATTAATGAATTTTTTATTAAATGTAAAGAAGTTATGATTCCTATGCTATGTAAATTATTTAACAATATTTTTGATTCTGGAACACTGTGTGTATCCAGATAGCTGGTCAAAGGGATGTATTGTACCAATTTTCAAAAAGGGCGAATTACATGACCCAAATAATTACAGAGGCATAACTTTGGTTAGCTGTCTAGCGAAACTATTTACGTGTATTTTGAATAATAGATTGTTAGAATGGGACCAAAAATATAATATTAATACAGACGCTCAATTTGGTTTTAAGCCAGGTGCAAGTACAATTGACGCTATTTTTATTTTACAAAGTTTAATTAACAAGAGATTGAGAAACAAAAAGAGATTATATTGTTGCTTTGTAGATTATTCAAAAGCTTTTGATTTAATTGACAAATCTAAGTTATGGTACAAGATACAAACAGAGGGTATACAAGGAAAAATGTTATGTATTATTAAGTCGTTATATAAGAATGTTAGAGCCTGTATAAAACACCAAGGTACGTTGACTGACACATTTCGTATATCTTCGGGTGTTTTGCAGGGGGAAATATTATCGCCTGTATTATTTTCCATGCATCTAAATGATTTTGAACGACATTTTATTGAAAATAATTGTGCTTCAGTTGAACTTCAAATGATTAATTTGTTTCTAATAATGTACGCAGATGATACAGTTTTAATAGCGGAATCAGTTGAAAGTTTACAAGAAATGTTAAACACTCTGTATAGCTATACAAAAGAATGGAATTTAACTGTAAATGTACAAAAAACGAAAATTGTAGTTTTTAGAAATGGAAAGTATGTAAGAAATGAAGAGAAATGGACATATAATGGTAAAAATGTGGAAGTTGTAAATCAATTCAATTATTTAGGATTATCATTTAACTATAATGGTAAATTCTTATCTACACAGAAGCACTGTGCAACACAAGGTAACAAGGCATTGTTTAGTATTTATAGTAAGATGAAAGATTTAAATTTCAATGCTGAGACTCAGATCAATGTTTTTGATACTTATGTTAAAAGTGTGTTATGCTATGGAGCTGAACGAGCCATAGCGCATTTGATAGTCACTTTCGCCTACTCTAGTAGTGATTTTTTAAATATTTGTGTAACAAAAATTTTGTCATACATTCTTAGTATATACATGCCTTAAAGCAACTCACACAAAAATAATACTCAATTATTAATAGTTGCTTCATATGATATTTATAAAAATCATTCAGTCTATACGGAGAATATAGTAAATACTGAGGTACCCCCCTAAACAATGACAAACTGTAGGAAAAGACAACCCTTAACCAGAAAAACAACTTCTGAATGATTTTATTAGGATATGACTGCACTTCATTACGCTTAGATAATTTTGGTTAAAGGTGGTCTTCATACTGAAAATGTTGAAAATATGTATTTAATTTTTCTTCTAAAATTATTTCAAAATTCAACAATCTGTCTTAATTTTATCCATATGATAACCAAGACTTCGTGGCATAGTGGTATGATTGCTGGATTGAAGATATAATGATCGTGAGTTCGAGTCTCATAGTGCGTATACTACGATTTTTTTTATCGTGTGCATTTTCCTATGTTTTCTTTTATTATTTTATAATACATGTATAAATAATTTTTGAAAGAGATATATAGTGCAACATTACACATTGAATGTATCTTGGGGAAAAACATGTGCAGTCTTAAACTATGTTTATGATCCAATGATCCAAAGTCATAGCTGCTAGCCTGTTTTATTTTTAAAATATTAAAACAATCTTGTTTAGAATAAGAGTATTGGACAAGTAAAATTACTGTCATGCAACAAACTTGCAACTATGAAAATATAACACTGGTTCACAAATGATTACATACATGTGGATTGATTTTGATTTGAAAAGGTACATGCATCTATAAATAGAAACAGGTGATTTCCTTTTAAATACTTGTGTAGGCCGAGTCGTCGGTAAGGCAGCTATGGCTCTTTGTATCATTAAATGGGCTTTTGAGCTTGGTTTTCATAAAGGTCCAGATGTTGAAAGAGTACATATGAATTTTTGTAAAAGAATACTTGGTGTGAGAAAAAATACCTGTAATAGTGCTGTTTATTATGAGTTAGGTAGAATACCACTAGATATATACAGAAAGCGCAGAATATTAAAATATTGGTTAAAATTAAGAAAAAGTAATAATTGTATTTTGAGTGCATGTTATCAAGATATGGTAGAGAATAAAGATCCCTGGGTTATGAGTATAAAAAATGAAATGTACACTCTAGGTTTAGCTGACTTGTTTCATAGTAATCAAAAAGATAGCATTTTATTAGACATAACATACAATAGAATGTGTGACGTTTTTAAACAGAAGGCGATATCTGATATATGTAAGTCACCAAAATGTATGTTATATAAGCATTTAGTTGATTATTTTTGTTTACAAGGTTATTTAAAGAAACCCATCCATGTAAAATATAGAAAAGCAATTTCATGTCTTAGACTTTCAGCACATAATTTAAAGATTGAAACTGGAAGATACGAGAACTTAATAAGGAGTGATAGGAAATGTGTTCTGTGTAATTTAAATGATATTGAAGACGAATTTCATTTTTTATTCATTTGTCCAGTTTTTCACGATTTAAAAAACAAGTTCATCAAACATTACTACTCCCGAAGACCAAGTGTCTTCAAGTTAATACAATTATTCTGTAGTACAAATACCAAAGATGTAAATCAGTTAGGGAAATATATATATCATGCTAATAAATTACGAATGGAATGTTTAAATCAATTAGCTATATAATAAAATGTATTTAAAACATTTTTGTGACGTCAACTTTTGTTAAACCTGGTTCAATAAATTTGTTATTGTCATGCACCCCGTCCAATAAGTTACCTGTAGGAGTCCAATAAGATTCAACTTATTGGACAGGTACAGGTAACGTTAAAATGAGAACAAAGGGCGAGGCAAATAAGTAAACACAACTTAAAAGGCAATGACAAATTAAACAATTTAATATGAACAATGTAGGAAATTAGTAGCGTTAAATGTTAATATTTCACAAAAAATCCTTTGAAAATGGCACAGATAATCCAGTGAATTGAATGTCTCAGATACATTATTGTAAACGCATACGTGGCTCCGATCATAAATTTCCTAAATTAACCGTTCATTACTATATAATAGATTCATTTCACAATGATTGATCCACGGAACATATAAAGAATCCAACGGACACAAAAGATGAATGAGAAGCATGTATTTTCTTACGCACAACCTTTGGCTTTTTGTGTATTGAAATATCCATTTTTCCGCATTTAGCACAAAATTTAGCTCACGAAATTCCAACGGAATCTGTAATTTCGTCCGGTGATTTATGATCATTTGTCCAACTAGTCCTGCGTCGTTTAAGCGAGTATCTGTCGTTTTAAGGAGTGGCTGGAGTAAAATACTTCCGAGTTCGAAACCTGCTCACAAAAGAGAATTGTATTTTTAAAAAATACATCAGGAATAATCTCCCAATTTCAAAGAAAATGCTTAAACAGTTGTTTGAGTAAAATCCTTCAAATCCTATTGCTTTACAAAAATTACCTTTTAACGGGAACTGTTTCTTGCAAATTCCGAAACATAAGAATATATATCCGGATTACACAGTAAAAACCTGAACTAAATTCAGGCATCTTGGTGTAATCGATAAATGGCATCGTCAAAACACCCGATTCTGAGGGTCTTTTTTCAAAATTAAAATGTACGTCTTCTTCCGTGGTCGTTGCGTTGTAAAATGAATAAATTGTAAAGAATTTAGTAGAACTGACTTTTACGCATGCGTAGTATATATAAAAAATGTCGCAATGCGGATAAATAAGACTTAACAAAGTTAATGTTCATATTTATCGATATAAAACACCTCTCGATGATTCCAACTATTAATAAAGGCAGAATAAAAACCAAAACTCGTTTTCTTTGGCCTAACTTGATGAACAGTGCCAGGTAGTCATCCAAGCAGAACGAGACCTTACCTGTGGCTGTCCAATAAGTTAACAATAGACGTGTTCGACAGTGGTGAAATGTTTTAAGTAAGTTATAAGCCTCAAACTGACCATTATGTCAGATATTAGACTCTCCTCGGCGCTAACGCGCCTCGGGTCGTCTAATATCTGACATAATGGACAGTTTTCGGCTTATAACCATTACGTATTACTAGTTGGTAAGTTTATAACATGTTATTGCACTATGTATGTAATTGATAAATACAATGTTGTACTTATGATGCTTATGGGATGGGGGTACGTCCCACGGAATAAAGAACTGATAGGAAAAAAGAGGCCCTCTGAGAGGCACAGGTAGCGTTTACCTGTGATACCTGTATTATCTTGATTTAATTGTCTAATTTAAGGTAATCCGATCCTCGGGTTCATAAATTTAGCAGTTAAGTAATCGAAAATACTCATAAAAATATCTCTGAATCGAAAGTATTGTAAATTTACACACAGAATTTCTTTAAAGTTAATCATATTATACAGGGAAAATTGACAAATCTCCGATGGATGTATATTCAGAAAAAAAAACCCCGAATAGGGATATGTATTGGTTATAAGCCGAAAACTGTCCATTATGTCAGATATTAGACGACCCGAGGCGCGTTAGCGCCGAGGAGAGTCTAATATCTGACATAATGGTCAGTTTGAGGTTTATAACTTACTTAAAACGTTTCACCACTGTCGAACACTTCAATTGTTAACTTATTGGACAGCCACAGGTAAGGTCTCGTTCTGCTTGGATGACTACCTGGCACTGTTCATCATGTTAGGCCAAAGAAAACCAGTTTTGGTTTTTCTTCGGTCTTTTTTAATAGTAGGAATTATCGAGAGGTGTTCTATATCGATAAATATGAACATTAACTTTGTTTAGTCTTATTTATCCACATTGCGACATTTTTTATATATACTACGCATGCGTTAAAGTCAGTTCTACTAAATACTTTACAATTTATTCATTTTACAACGCAATGACCACGGATGAAGACGTACATTTTAATTTTGAAAAAAGACCTTCAGAATCGGGTGTTTTGACGATGCCATTTATCGATTACACCAAGATGCCTCAGTTCAAGTTTTTACTGTGAAATCCGGACATATATTCTTATGTTTCGGAATTTGCAAGAAACAGTTTCCGCTGACAGGTGAATTTTGTAAAGCATTAGGATTTGAAGGATTTTACTCAAACAACTGTTTAAGCATTTTATATCACCGTGCCATAGCGTTACTATGATGCAATTATTCCGTAACGTATGATGAAACTATTCCTTATGGAGTTTTTACATGGAGATTTGACCAAGGTAAGTTAATGTCGCATTTGTATGCCTTAAACGCAAAATAGCCCTAATTGTGTTAGCCGTTGCATTATAGGAATGGCACAGGCATCTGTTGACATAACGGACAATGCCCAGTAATGCGCCGTTTTCTTAAACACTTTGCACTTTCATAATAGAGAGGCTAAAAAGTTCGATTTATTCATAGAACTTTTTTCCTAATCATATAACAAGATCAGCTTCAAGTTTACCATAATGAAAATTCGTTGTTTTTCCATTTTACTCTAGAATTGTGATGAAAATATTTATTTAATCGCTTTTAACATGGGTTTTTAGAAGTAACGTATGATGCAACGATTCCCATCATCAGTAACGTGCGATGCAACTTTTCTTTAACAATCGTATTATTAGACCAATATGTTGGATTTCTTTACTAGGACACGTTTCAAAGTAGGGTAATAAAATTACTCATTGCTTTCTTTTTATCACAGAATACCAAATGGTTAAGAAAAAAGCAAAACTTGACTAAAGAATGGCTCAGAGAAAAAAGTACAGCAAGAACGTCATTTCATCCCCTTACTCAACTCCGAAAAGAAGAAAATTTTCTACCCCATTTTAATCCAAAAATTGACATGTTGATGCCCCAAACAGAAACACTGTAAAAACTCCATAAGGAATACTTTCAACATACGTTACGGAATAATTGCATCATGGGAACGCTATGGCACGGTGGTAAAGGCATTAGCAGGGAGAGGGCCAAAATAGACTTTGCCTGTTGCCCAAGCCCAGTTTACTTTAATTTATTTGCGAATAAAATTTTGTATAAATAAAAAAAGAAATTGTGATTAGGATCTATCGCTTGATTTTGCCAGTTTTCTTTAACCTGCGAAGCTGAGGTATTATGGCATGTATTCAGAGAACACTTAATTTTATACATTTGTTGCCAAGTTTGATGATTTATTACACTCTCCTAAAATTGTTTTTAAATTTGAGATCATAGGCGCTTGGTTACAGGATAGTTTATTTTGTGTATTATGTGTGTCTGAATACCCTCATTAAGGTAAAAATAAAAATTCGCCGAAATTAGCACGTTTTAAAAAATGTCATATTTAGTCACCTTGCCATAGCGTTACTGTGATGCAATTATTCCGTAACGTATGTTGAAAGGATTCCTTATGGAGTTTTTACAGTGTTTCTGTTTGGGGCATCAACATGTCGATTTTTGGATTTAAATGGGTACAAAATTTTCTTTTCGGAGTTGAGTAAGGGGATGAAATGACGTTCTTGCTGTACTTTTTTCTCTGAGCCATTCTTTAGTCAAGTTTTGCTATTTTCTTAACCATTTGGTATTCTGTGATAAAAAGAAAGCAATGAGTAATTTTATTACCCTACTTTGAAGCGTGTCCTAGTAAAGAAATCCAACATATTGGTCTAATAATACGATTGTTAAAGAATAGTTGCATCGCACGTTACTGATGATGGGAATCGTTGCATCATACGTTACTTCTAAAAACCCATGTTAAAAGCGATTAAATAAATATTTTCATCACAATTCTAGAGTGAAATGGAAAAACAACGAATTTTCAATATGGTAAACTTGTAGCTGATCTTGTAGCATGATAAGGAAAAAAGTTCTATGAATAAATCGAACTTTTAAGCCTCTCTATTATGAAAGTGTAAAGTGTTTAAGAAAATGGCGCATAACTGGACATTGTCCATTATGTCAACAGATGCCTGTGTCATTCCTATAATGCAACGGCTAACACAATTAGGGCTATTTTGCGTTTAAGGCACACAAATACGACATTAACTTACCTTGGTCAAATCTCCATGTAAAAACTCCATAAGGAATCGTTTCATCATACGTTACGGAATAATTGCATCATAGTAACGCTATGGCACGGTGTATATGAAATTGGGAGATTATTTCTGATGTATTTGTTTTTTAAATGCAACACTTTCTCTTTTGTGTGCAGGTTTCGAACTCAGAAGGATTTTACTCAGTCACTCCTTAAAACAAAGACAGATACTCTCTCAAACGACGCAGGACTAGGTGGACAACTGGTCATAAATCACTGAACGAAATTACAGACTCCGTTGGAATTTCGTGAGTTAAAGTTTGTGCTAAATGCAGAAAAAATGGATATTTCAATAAACCAAAAGCCCAAGGTTGTGTGTAAAAAAAAAACGCATGCTTCTCATTCATCTTTTGTGTTTATTGGATTCTTTATATGTTCCGTGGATCAATCATTGTGAAATGAATCTACTATATAACAATGAACTGTGAATTTAGGAAATTTATGATCAGAGCCACGTATGCGTCTACAATTATGAATCTGAGAATTCAATTCACTGGATTATTTGTGCCATTTTTAAAACGATTTTTTGTGAAAATTTTACATATAACGCTACTAATTTCCTACATTGTTCATATTAAATTGTTTGATTTGACATTGCCTTTTTAGTGGTGTTTTCTTATTTGCCTCGCCCTTTGTTCTCATTTTAGCGTTACCTGTACCTGTCCAATAAGTTGAATCTTATTGGACACCTATACATGTAGGTAACTTATTGGACGGGGTGCAGGACAATAACAAATTTATTGAACCAGGTTTAACAAAAGATGACGTCACAAAAATGTTTTAACAGCTATGCATTTCCTAATTGCAAATTGATCGACAAAAATAGACATCACAAATCAATTCTAATTTCAATACATACTAATACCTGTAAGCATTGGTATCTAAGGCGCGATTCAAGAAAATCTTACTTCTCGAAAACTGTATTTATTTTTATTCCTTTTATGGCCCCTGCGAGACGATCATGAATAATTCATGAATTTCCTTGAATTTTTCATGAATTTTATTCATGAAATGTTCATGAAGATCCTATGAACTTATTATTGGACATTTTCAAATCATGAATTTTTATTCATAAAAGAAAATTGATGAATATTCATGAATATTTTTTTCATGAATACCCTAACAAAAAATACTATAGTAAACTATAGGTAACTAAAGTAAACTATAGTTAACTATAGTAAACTATCGTTAACTATAGTACCAAAGTTAAAACTTTGGAACTTTGATTTGCTATGGTGAAAACTTTGGAACTTTGATTTACTATAGTGAAAACTTTGAAAACTTTGAAAACTTTGGAACTTTGATTTACTATAGTGAAAACTTTGGAACTTTGATTTACCATGGTGAAAACTTTGGAACTTTGATTTACTATGGTGAATAGTTTGGAACTTTGATTAAGTTCTATAAAACCCGTGGAATAATGGTTTTGCTTCTCATTCTGTACATTTTATGAAATGTCAAGAATAAGATTTGTTAAAGCTTAAATGAACGTTAGAAAAACCCAAACCCTCCTCTAAAAGAACAAAGTTCAAGAAATGAATTTAAATGAAAAAATGTCGTTGCACCTATAAATAAGCAATGTTTATTATTATTTATGGAGAAAAAAAATACTTTAAGATAAATATTCCGTCATTTGGAATCAAAATATTTGCTTTATTAACTTCAGTCAACATGTTTTTCTACCGTTGAATGTAAATACTGCATTTAAATAAATTGCTTTGCATATTTAATTGAGATGAAATTCATAAATCAGCCCAAACAAACCAAAATCATTACCCTTAAAATAGATTAATAATTAAAAAAATTAAAAAAAACAAAAAACATACAAAATCTTTAATACTTTAATTTACTATCGTAAAAACTTTGGAACTTTGATTTACTATGGAAAAAACTTAAGAACTTTGAATAACTATGGTATAAACTTTGGAACTTTGATTTACTATGGTGAAAACTTTGGAACTTTGATTTATTATAGTAATAACTTTGGAACTTTGATTGACTATGGCGAAAACTTTGGAACTTTGATTAACTATGGTGATTACTTTGGAACTTTGGAACTTTGATTTTCTATGGTGAAAACTTTGGAACTTTGATTTACTATAGTAAAAACTTTGGAACTTTGATTTACTATGGGAAAACTTTGGAACTTTGATTTACTATGGTGAAAACTTTGGAACTTTGATTTACTATAGTAAACTATAGTAAACTATAGTTAACTATAGTTTACTATAGTATTTTTTTGTTAGGGTAATTCATGAAGAGTCATATTCATGAAGATTCATCATTTCAAGAATGTCCAATAATAAGTTCATCGGATCTTCATGAACTGTTCATGAATAATTTGATAAATTTTTCAGGAATGTTCATGAATGAATAAAATTCATGAACCATTAGCATTCATGAATATTCTTGCTTATTTGTAAACAAAAATTGCAATATTATTATTCATGTTTATTCATGAAAATGCATGAAGTCATGCTAAAAAAGTAACAGCAGATGTTTTATAATACAGCATCTTAAAAGATTTCACAGAAAGGTTGTTTATTTTCCAACCATGGCAACAAAATCTTTGTTAAAAAACTTAAAATAGACAATTCTGACATATTAAATCATAGTAAATGAGTAATGTAGTTCATTCCTGGTAAAAGTATAAAAAATTTCAATTCAAACGCAACTCTTTGCAAAATGTTTAACCTTACTTGGTCAAGAGGAGAAGGGGGTGGGCTTCCTCAGCATGTTTCAAAGTGTGTTTAAATGCCAGAAATTGAACAGTTTTTAATTCCAGTCTAAGAGAAAAGTTTGTTCAGCGCCAGGTAACAGTTTTAAGTGCTTTCAAGCAGTCCGAGCAGAGATGGTCAATTCAAAAATCTTTATTGTCTCTCCATGTGGAATTTCAAGAATTTCATCATTTGGATCCTTTGATTGAATATCATTCATATTTTTTTCTTTTTTTCTTTCTTTTTCAAGAGCTCAGATTTTTTTTTTGCAGCCAGAGTTTCTTGTCTTCTGCTCATCAACATTTGTGAACTGCTTCTCTTTTTCCTTCAAAAAGAAAGATTTTCTGAAAATACCCATGATTGTAAAACATAAGACTTTTCTGAATTTTCTTGCATTTTAGTTTCATTTAATTTTGTATCAGAGGCACTTCCAAATTAAAACATTATGAGTGGAATTTAAGTCTATTTTCTTGGACCGCCATTTTGTAGATCAATCAGGCCTATGGATGTTTTGAGTCTCAGTCCATAATTAATGTATGTTATATGGTTGGATTCAAACTCAAAGCAAAGTTAGACAAAACTTTCATTAAAAAAAGACATATTAATTTATTTTACAAATAGACAGTAACATTTACAGACAGATTTCTGATTCAGTAATTGCCTCCATTTTTTGTCACTCACCAGTTATGAAGTAGATCGATCCTATATAAAGTCTTCCTTCTTCATATTCTGTTATTTTCTTAAAAAGTTGACAAAGATCAGTGACTATGCAAATTATAGATCACAAA
Source organism: Saccostrea cuccullata (assembly GCF_032062105.1). Classification (NCBI taxonomy): domain Eukaryota; kingdom Metazoa; phylum Mollusca; class Bivalvia; order Ostreida; family Ostreidae; genus Saccostrea; species Saccostrea cuccullata. The sequence goes on along the minus strand of NW_026933240.1, from coordinate 6,841 downwards.
TACCGATCCTTCCACTCTACAAATTCCCACTTCCAACGACGCGCGTTTTCAAGTTTGCACCTATTCAAAAATGTACGGTAGAGCTAAGAAATACGTTACTTTCGAATTTCCAAGATTAGTGTTTTAAAAAAATAACAAATACTATCTGAATAATTTTTCACTGAAAATACAATTTTTTTATATCAAAATAAGTTTGATCAATGAAGAATTCGAATTTTTACGTCATCAATTATACATGTATTGACTTTTAGTTTCGTATAGCAAGTATGGCGGCCCCCATTAACAGAGGACATATGACATGATAATAACAATTAATCTCTCGCCCTCAGACTGAATATTCTGAGCTGTGAAGACTCATAGGAGAATTAAAACTACAAAATACGAATGTGGATTATGTCATAGATACTTTATAACCATGCAGTCTGTGCTCTATCATTTACACACGAAGCAAGGGAAACTTTTTACATTTTAACTGCACCAAAATTGAAATGTATATAGCGTTTCGATCCAGGAATAATACGGTACTGTACAGACAAGCGATATTTTTTTAGTTGTTAAAAAAACATATAAATCGTTTTTTACGAAGCTCGCATAGTTCTTTTCTCAGAATGTTTTATCTTCCAACAACTTGTTTAAAGTTTGATGCTAAAGAAAATTCGGTCGAACAAAGTTGTGTGATGAAAAACGACATTATTTGAAACACATAATGATGAATATAACTGTTTAATTTAAATTATGATGAAACATAAGTAATCAATTTGAAAAAAAAGCTGTCAATGGTGATGCAGTGTTTGTTTAATTAAAATCAAATAAAAACACGAAATGTTTAGAGATTTCATGATTTATTTTTTCAGATAGTTGGTGAAAGAATATTATTAAATATAAATTATACCAGGGGATTGTTCAACAATTGCATCTGCATGCAAAAGTTGTATTATGAGAGTAATGAGTGTTTTCTGTCAATCATTTTTGTCAATTATTTTAGTCTTCAAGAAAATTCATGAACATTCAAAATACCTTGAACTGAGTACATTTTTTCTGTCTTTAAAATGAAAATTACCAATATTCATATATATATTCATCATTTGTTCATGAACTACATTTTATGAATATATTCATGAATAATATTAATGAACCATCTTTATGAACCAGTCATGAACCATCCATGAACACATCATGAATGTTCATGAACGATTCATAAAAGTTCCTGAAATTATGAATTTCACCTCGCAGGGGCGGGTACAAATGTCAACTTTTTAAAAGACCTTTTTTAAGACTTCCATAAATCTCGAATCATATAAAGATTCGCTGCAATAATGTAGCCCTCTCCAATTTTTTTTTTATCTGATGTTTTCTGAAGAGGGCTACAATTCCACAGCATCTCCGTAATGGTGCAAATATATTTTTTAAATACGGGTGACTGCTGGCAGAATAAATTGTTTTTACATTCAACTTACTTCTGATAAGATAAAATTTTTATTCACTGTCGATATCATAGCCAGTTTAACGCGAAAACCATGTAAAATAAATCTATGTGCCTTATTCAGCAGCCATGACAGTTCATGCGTAACGTACTGAGACTTGCGCTTGAAATTAAGAATAACTCAGTAAAGCAAATGTCGACGTTTATAAATAATTGTGATGAATAATAACACTAAACATCGATAAATGAAATCATTCCATGTCTTATTTTTTCGTAAACAGTGATGTTTAGGCTTAAAATAAGGTAATTCCAAAGAAATCCGCTCCCTATAGATCCTTATTCTCATTGGTTGTCCCAAAATAAAATCTAGCAAGGTCAGTAAACATGGCGGATAATTTTTTTAAAAAGTTGTGATGTTGACATTCACAAAAAATACGGATATATGGATTGTTCTGTCTATATTTGGAACGATTTATGTCTGGGATAACATTTTGGAATTCTTGGTAAGACATATTAATAAAATAGCCGTTTACTGACAATTTGAGCCGAAATCCGTGCGGGAGTGAATTGCTGCCGCATTGCACCATTACGGAGATCCTAAGGAGTTGTAGCCCTCCCCAAAGGAGAGGGCTACATTATTACAGCTATATAAAGATAAATAAGATGAAAACTGCTGCATGGAAATTTTTCATTTTCAAGTCTCATATTCAAGATTTTTAAATTAAATATTAATTTTTGGTCGATATCAACGCACTTTAAAAAGAAAGAAACAGGGCGTATAAGCCGTGGACAATCCCCCGCTCTGAGACAAAATATTTCTCAATTTTCAAAATTCACAGAAAAGTTACATTTTTCTAAAATCATGTTCTCAAGAATGTCATCTTCAAAACATTTTATCATTTTATTTTACTGAACGACTTATTATTTGATAATCTTTATTTCTAAGTTGACAGTTAAGCATATTCAGTTGAAAATGGGTTTACTAGAGCTATAAAAAATGAATTTTGAACATGAATGGGTCAAGTCTCCATTCTTCGTTAACGCTTAAATGATGGAAACGTAACTGCGAAATCTATTTCATTCGTCCGAAAATTGGAATCTGAACCCATTCTATAAGAAAATCGAAAAATTTTGAAAAAATGTACGCTTCAACAAACCCGTTCATTTATAAATCAAACTGACAAACGTTGATAATGCATATGCTTCGTAGCGTAGTGGTTAAAGCTGACGGTCTAATCCATTTGTAGATTTTGTGTAATACAACAAGTTGCTGTCCTTTAAAAAAGGACTGCAATACGTGGACCATATGCCTCTGTTTCTAACCGAAATTCATTTTGAGAAATTTCTAGGTTTAGTTCAGTGAATACTCATGTAGGTTTGTTCACATTTCTACAACGATCTGCCTACTTATGACTGAGAGTAGTCTTAAAGCAAAATTTTTATTACGCAGATTTTTTTGTCGTAGCCCCCCCCCCCCCCCCCACACACACATTAAAAGTCGTTGCTATAGACCTCTATCAAACGGTATTTGGATTGCTGAAATAAAAAATTATTTTGCGAGCCTTGATGCACAAAACTAATGCCGGTGAAAACTTGTCCTATCTTTTAAAAGCTAGAACTAGTCGTTGAATGACGTTTTTTTTTATTCAAGTTGTTATCTATACACTGCAAGTTCTTCCTACTTTTCAAAATGCTTGTACAATAGAATCAATGTTTAGTAATAGTTTGTATATAAAAGTATTTGTATAACAGGGGAAGTCGGATCCGCCAATGAATATGTAAATTCGATATGCGGATTTAAAAGCGCAATTTGACAATGAATGGCATATTCTAATTCGAATCGGGAGAATTATTCTACGGGCAAGTGGCCTAATGAGCGAGCTCTCTAGCATTCTCGCGCATGCGTAGCCTGTCGTTTGCCCATGGCATCCGGTTTAACCTCGCTTATATATTTACTGCGTGGACCTCAGGCACCCCTACTAATGTTATTGTGATTTAAATTCAAGACACGTGGTTTAGGTTGATCTATTCAAAGGTTATAGAGTAGAGCCGGATTTATAAATAAAATTGGCAGGACACATGATATTGCTATAGCCTGTTTCTTTTGAAAACATGTCCTGTAATAAATGTTTCCAAACCTTTCTGAAAGACTTTCATGATTTTCAACAGAAAAAGGATGGCTAAAGGAGGGGGTGTTAAAATAACAATATATCTTAAACTTTTCGGCGAAAATTAGAGCACACTAGTGACAGATTCGCTGGTAAAAAATGTGTATAATCATCTACATTGACAAACCTTTGTTTGCCTTATATGGCTAGTAATATAAAAGCGCACAAAGGATCTTACCACGAGCAACTGACCAATCGTTGAATGAATAACAACGTTTACGCCAAATGCATGTTTACATTTCACTTCGAACACGTAGTTCAGGTTAATCTAGGATCATGTCAATGGACTGCAAAATAAAAAAAATTCTTCCGAACAAAATACAAAGACAAGAAACTATGAAAGATGTTACGGGCGTTTTTAATTTGTTGTTAACTGGAAAAAATGTTTAATAAATGTAGTTTGTGTCTAGTTCAGAACACCGGCGCTTCAAGGCTAAGAAAAACGAGCAGCATCTCTTATGCATTTAAATGGACAAAACTTTTTTTACGATCGTGATCACGTGTTCGGCCAGGAAATCCACCTGGCAATTGTATTCACCGATATTACAACAAAGGAATTAATACAGACGCAAATCGCTTTTGCAGTATGACTTTCATAAACCTAGACTTCCACCGTTTAATTAACAAATGAATTGTTTGTCAATATGAGCATGAAAATAATATTTTTAAAAATGCTTTTCATTTACCAAAAGATTTTCCTTTTTTCAAGCGTAAAATTCCTGTAGTATTCGTAGTAACCCATAATGCAATACTCATTCAGCTGATTGGTCAGTTAAAATCATGCTGGTGCCTCATTTGCTAATTTGACGCCAAAAAATATAGTCCCGGTTCCCATACAAAAATATTTGTCCAAAAAGAAATTTAAATTCATGACTGCAGAAAATTGTATTATAGAGTATTTTAATTTAAGTTTGAATGAATGTAAGAGAGATCGATTGATTGAAGTACATTTCTACAGACATTATCAGCTGATTCTAGGGTGGTGAAAACTGATACGCAACATAACTTTTCTGTTTACCACGCCTGCACGTGCTAGTCACTTCCTAGCCACATTTCCGTGAATGATTTACCCTATCTCGCTGAAGTCTCGCTAACTCCTGAGTCATGTTTTGAACGTCAATTATAACATAATGACACGCCCATTTCTCTAGAAACGAAAAAGAAATATTCGTCGTATTGTCCAAGGACACCCCGCTCTTCGTGACAAGCAACATGAGTTACACCGAAATGGAGCTTTAAAAAAATTAGAAGAAAGAATTAGAGACTCCCCGCTTCTGTAAAACTCAAATTGCAACGAATATGTACATATTTTTGAACTTATCATGTCTATTGAAGTTACCACAACACATGTTTCGGTCGAACACGTGTTTACTCGGTGTTTATTTAGACCGTCAATTTGATTGGCTATTATATTTATAGAAAACCTGTTCTACGGGTATTCGAATAAACAAATTGACCGTTTTATCCATTTCTAAAGAAATGGGCGTGTCATAAGATAACAATAAACGTTCTAAAGATAGCTCAAAACGTTCCATTCGAACGGAAAATTTTACCACTTCAATGCGCTTCATTGTAAATGATTCAATGGAATACCTGTTCTATAGGTATTTCACAAATATAATAGCCAATAAAATTGACGCTCTACATAAACACCGAGTAAGCACGTGTTCGACTAATACATGTGCTATGCTAACTTAAATAAACATGTTAAAATCATAATTATGTACAAATCGATGCAATGCGTGTTTTACATAAGCGGGAACTCTATATATACTGTAGCTCTTAAAAATCTTCATTTCAGTGTAACTCATGTTGCTTGTCCTAGTGTCCTAAAACATTGCGACAAATGTTTTCTCGTTTCTAAAGAAATGGGCGTGTCGTTATGTTATAATTGACGTTCAAAACATGACTCAGAACTTTTCATTCAAATGGAAAATTTTACCACTTCAATGCGCTTCATTTTAGAAGACGTCAAATATTTTTACAAAGCTCTAATTAAGTAGACTTGATAAGGCTTTGTAAGTATATGTTAAAGCATTACATCTCATATCAACATTACCAATGCAATTATGAATTGTTGAAAAGAAAAAGGAAATGTTTTCAAAGAAATTTCTGTATAAAAATCCTTTAGTTAAACTGAATGCTGATGTTTTATTATTTATTTTTTGATTAAGATCATAAAATTTTTATAATGAATTTATAGAATTGTAAGAGATGTTTGTAAGTTTATTCATATTTGATGTGCACCAATAGAGAAAAAGGCAGTCGGTCTTGGATAAAACCCTGCGCTATGGAGAGAGTTCGAAACATTCTTGGAGCTTTTACTTTTTTTTGTTTTCAAATATCTTAAAAACATGAGTGAAAAATAAATTATTAATAAAATATTAAAACAATGAAATACAGAATTAAATGTGTAAAAGATGATATAAACAATATAATTTTGAAAAATATAACTTTTAGAATTGAGAAATGTCTTTTCTCAGAGCGGGGGATTATCCTTGCCTTGTACGCCTCCATTCTTTATTTTTTCAAAGTGCGTTAGCTTGGTCCAAAATTCAACGCACTTTGACAAAATTTTTCAAAGTGCGTTCTAACATGGCTTTGTTGTTATCTAGATGATTTTAAAAGACGTTGCAAAGGAGATGTAACAGTTGTTTGTAAAAAGAATGGATTTATTTACAATCATTTATGCACTGTTAAAAACGTTTTAAATAAATAATGAAATTACTTAGCCATTTAAAAAAAAGAGAGAGGCCTATAAGATTTAAATACATAATACAGTGTTTGCTTTGTAAATTTATTGTAGCGGTGTTACGTAATAATCATCTTTTTCACAAGTCAGTATCGATCGGAATACGAAACAAAAACTGAAACCGAAACTAAAAATGACGGAGTTTCCTCAAAAAGGAAGTGGGTTCAAGAAAGAAAAAAAGTTTAGCTTGATAAAAAGATAAATGGCTTATTTTTTAAATTGCTGAAACAGAGTGTGTGCATGGAGCTTGGAGCAAATGCAGATATTGTGAAGTATAAATACAAGGATGAACTTTGAAGTGCTAAATTAATTGAATTTGAAACATTTTAATCGTTCCAACTGAAACCAATATTTATAATTTTATGAAAAAATACACTGTATGTATGCTGGTGTGGGAGCGCTCCAGCAAGTGCATCTTTTTTCTGAAACTCTTTTATTTAAAAACTTTAAAGACAAATAAGCCTTCACATGTAAATGGAAGCAGTAACATAAGACGAC
>NW_026933239.1:0-5614 GCF_032062105.1 Saccostrea cuccullata | reverse complement strand
GAAGAAAATCATCTAACGTTCACTCTAAAACGTTTGACGTTGTTGAAAAACATGACGTCATTATTAACCTGTTAAAGTATATTTGATAAAAATGAAGAAAAAACCTACTTAGAGTTGACGTAGGACCATGAAAATTCATATTTGACAACTTCTAACCTTATTCTATCAGAATCCGTGAAAAACTCAAAATGCATAAAAATTGCCATAAGGACCCTTTTCACATGGGCGCAATCATTTGTTATAATCAATACCTACACTGTAAGGCTCTTAGAGATGAATAAGAAGAATGGAAATTAGATAATTGAAATCTGTGTCAATCTGTTAATCAAGGCTACCTGATTTTATTGCATCCTAACCAATTTATGATTACATGTATTGAACAATATTTGACGGGCGTATCATGCTGTGGCGGGGCACTTTATTCATGTCTTTCAAAATAGTTTTGTGGTAATTGAAATCTTAATAATATTATACAGGCAACTTCGCCACATATGATCAACATATGTGTATTATATGAAAAGGGCATCATATGTAAATCATATGAAATAGTCACACATATTCTTGTACACATTTAAAAATCAGACATTTCTGCCGTAGATGAAAATTCATTACATTCCAATGATCTATCTTCATGGGTTACATATTTGAAAATTAATATCTTATAATGCTTACACAACTTTTTTGATAAAACTTTTTTCATCAAGAGAAATATCTTATTTTTCACAGTGTACATTCTAAACAAGAAAGTATACAAACAAGTCAGTAGCATTTGTCGATACATGTATTTTACATTATTAAGTTGAGTACAAATTATAAGATTTCGGCAAAAATATTAAATAGTTAAACATGTATACATGTACAAATGAATAACATAATTAAGCCATGTACTTTGTTTATAAATATAACTTGAAATGAAAGTGTCCAAAGCAAAATTGAAATATCAGCAATAATATTATTTGTCATGTATTCTGTATCGTAAATTTATGAAAAATCAAGTTATTTGATATTCCAGCATACAAATAAGAATGGGAATTAAATCTTTACAGGTCAAATGCAGACAAGATTGTGTACATCTTCCAAATGTCATAATTATTCCAGATATTTTCTTGTTCTTTTTTCTTCTGTATCTTTTAATTTTTTCCAGTTGTCCTCCCTCTGATCTTCCAAGACCATTTTGAAAATCTCTTTGAACTGTACCCAAAATGCAAATCCACCTCAGTCCCCTTCCTGAACAATTTCTTTGTGGCACAGAATGGTCTCTACAAAAATTTCAATAGTAGAAATACAATAATTCTTTAATTACAAAATCAATTCTACGAGTAATATTGAAGTTCAGCAAACAAAATATACCCAATTCACTGACACAGTTATGATACAAGATAAAACTAATGTTATATATGTTATAAGGTGTTTTGTGGAATCCTATGATGTAATTTGCAAGACAATAACACTTTTGGAAAATTTGCTTCATAATAAAATCAATGAAATAATTTCTTTTTTTCCATTTTGACAATTGAATTTGGAATGTTCAATAGTATATACTTATACAGATTTCCAAAAATTAAGAAGATTCTAATACAAATATATTATTTTTGGACAAAAAATACTACAGACAAGTAGATTGGCAGAAAAACAGACATTGTGATTCCAGAATATCCCAAACTTTGTTGGGAAGAATATAACAATGTCTATCAAATAGTGTACACATGTAGTTACCTTAATTAACTCTGAAGCAAGCCTTGGATCTTGGGATTTGTTCTTATGCAGAAAAGGCCTACTGTATATTGAACCTGTAAAACAAATATTCACACAGTAGAAATTTTTAAACCATAACTAAAACTTAAACTACAAAAAAAAAAAAAAAAAAAAAAGAAAAAAAAGACAGCGTACAACTTTGTAGGTTCTCAATAGTCTTAAATATCTTACATTTTACCCAAAACTATATTCTCTAGTGTTGGAATTTTTTTTTATAATTATGTCAGTTAATGAATATATAACAGATGTAAATATCCAATGTATTAGCTAGCTGATGTATTTTCAACACATATGCTGTACTTGTACCTTGAAAGTTGGATGTTACTGTTATTATTCAATATTTAACTGAAAATCAAAAATTCAATTTACTCCCCCCCCCCCCCCTTTTGGGGTTATTGTATCAGTTTCATAATTCATTGCTTTTAAAGCCAGCAAATTTTATTCAAACTTTCCATATTTTAAAAGTGCACTGAATTAAAATCGTTTCATAATATAGAATAAAATTGTTGAGTTATTGAGTTGGGTTAATTTTTTATGAAGTCTTGCAAACAATATAATGTAGAATTATAAAGGAACAAAAAGAAATAATCAAGAAATATTTTTTCACAAAGGAGTCATTACAGATTTTTATTGCAAGTAGACTATTTTTTTTTACCTTTAAGATTGTGATGATGCAATCAATCTGTCAAATAGGCTTTAGGATCAATCGCCAGTCTTATCACTGCTTTAAAATAGGCTTTTTGGACTCAGCACTGTGATACTGAACTCTCGTTACTGTATGCTAAAGCTATAAGCCATAAAAACAAACAATTAACATTTGTTAATAAGTTGATGAAAGAATCGACTTGATAACGATCTCAACATACATAAACACTATCTGAAAGGGTTTGGCCGTTTCAATTTTTCTACTTTCACTTTCATATTAGAACGTAACCAAAGCCGGCAAAGGAAATTTCTTTTAAAAAAATTAGTAATCCTTTAGCCTAACATGTAATGTTTATTGCATTCATTCAGAAACAAATTTATCTAAAATTACTTACAGATCACTAACGTTAGGTTTACGAAATACATTGATTTAACATTGACATGCATAATATAAGTCACAGTGATAAGAGTATCATATGTAGAAAGTTCATACGCGCCAGTAACTATAATGAAAAGATATTTAAACAAAATGAATTAACAGTCTTTAAAAAATTGTTAGGAATCTCTTACCTTTCCAAAACACCCAGCACGTCTGCTGCAGCAGTGTCAGACGTCAAAAATGACGTACAATTTTATCCGATAAAATAAAAAACCGGCCCGGAGACAAATGCGGAATTATTTTAATTTTACTGAAGAAGTAAGCCAAGCCCAATGAAAAGCAAAGTATTTTATTCTTTATCAATTTTATCTGGTAAATGTATTATAACAGAAAAAAATTGTGAAAGGTTTTTTTTAATCGGGAAAGGGGGATAAGCAGAGCAAAACTTTACATAGTCATAAGTATAATTACTAACAGATTCTTTTGAATTTAAATGTACATTTAAATTTATCTTGATATATATTATTGAAATTGCAATTTTACGTGAGTGTAACTAGGGTAAATTAGTGAACATCATTTCAGAAGATTCTCATATGATCACTGTTTCATATTTGATGTATCACTGTCAAGATATTCATATGATTCTCATATGATCATCATATGAAAGACAATGTATTATGTGCATCATATGTGCCTAAATTGCCAAATGTCTAATAACAAAATACAGTTTAAGCATAAGTTTATCTAATGGGCTGTATCGCCCACGCGTATGAGAAAAACTAAACATGTTTATAACATGTGAATATGAATACACATATATTTCATATAAATTAAACATGTATATTTTATCTGTATTTTTCACACATATACTACATATATATAACATGTGTTATACATATTTGGTGAAAAACATGTGTTTAACATATATATTATCTCACAGGTGTATTAAATGTGTATATTACATATGTTTTACATATAAATGAAACATATTTTACATGTGTTTATTTACACACACGTATTACATGTGAAAAACATGTGTTGAACACATGTGAAACCAAACACATGTTTAACACATGTGGACATTTTTCCTGTGTAGAAAGTACATGCTTGTATCCGGCTATATGAGCCAGTGGAACATATTGTTACATACCAAAATATATACTGACCGAAGTAATGTACAAGTACAGGGATGCTAGTGAATGAATGTAAAAAAAAACCACCGAACATAATTGTTTTGAGAGAATTCGAGAATTTATCCCTATTTTTCTCTTATATCATCATATATATTACACTTGCATTCTGTTAAAACTCCCAATCTGGGAATAGAATAGACAACTGGAAAAAAGTTAAAGAATGTGTAGTAATAAAAATTTGAAAAAAAGAAAGAATCACTACATCATAAAGACCTTCTGAAATAAATAATCACAAGGAATTGTAGTTATTTATGCTTCTAAGGAGTTAAGTGAAATTAATAATTAAAATAGACCTTGATTGAGTTTCTTCATTTGTGTGTGTGACAAAACCGTGTTTTTGATTGTTATTGTACATTTTTTCCGATTCTGATTTGAAAAATTTGAATATGAAAAATGCAGTAATTCCAATATTCATTTTATTTATTGATTCCCTATGTTTTGATTGGACAAAAACACTTTTTAGGAAAAAAAAGTTTACACATCAATTAAATTTTCAACCAGAAATATTTTCTTGACCAAGCTTCTGGGCTATGGTATAAACAATTAGTGCAGTTTAATTTCTGGTCGGTTTTAGCTAAATTGTGAATACAAGAAACTTCAAATTTAATTAAATAAGAGAAAACTGGCGACAAACAGGACTAACCAGCTGACAGACGTCATAGAAATAATGCCACTGTGTAAGCTGTCATATTCTCGATGTTCCTAATACGAAGAAAGTCATCTCAGTTTGTATCACGGGTGTAAATTTTTAAAATCGCTGATGTCATATTCTCGATGTTCTTAATACGACGAAAATCATCTCAGTTTGTATCGTTGTAACAGGGAAAAGAAACGTACCTCAAACACTTGCCTTATCAGCATCAAATTCATATTTACTTTCTATATTGTTCCCCAATCTTTGAACAAACCAGTGCAAATCGAAGGCGTCGTCGGTCTGCAACTTTCGCTCTGAGAGTTGTCGTTAATGTCAACATGGCCATGGTCAAGGACAAACTCTTAATTACGATAATTACGACATTTGTTGACTTAAACAATATTCGAGTGGTCTTTATAAGTTATTTATTGATTGTGTTTGACAATGTAAGCTGAATCCTATCGAAATTCATCTTTATTACGTTCCTTTGCGGTATAAAGTATTTCTACGCCTTCCAGAATAACAGATTGTATGGAGACTTCGAAGAGAAATAATCTCAATATCTAAAAAAATCGTTATTGGAATTATAAGAATTAAACTTAAAAAAAATATCGAATTTTAAACTCTTGACTTCTTACTCACAAACTTAACATAGAAGTGCTTCGTACTTTTATTTAGTTTAATGTCAAGAGTTTATTACACATCAATAATTTTTTTCAAAAATAACGTTTAATCCTATAATAAAATTCCCCATGATAAAATTTTTGTTCATTTAAACCAATTCTTTAAATCTAAGCCAGGAAAAAAGTAATTTCTTACAATTCAACTTATCAGAAAACTAAGATTTGAAGTGACTCTGTTTTGCATTATTGTATTGCACTCAAACTATGTCTTTTATTTAACATTGATTTGGAGATAACAACTCACATCAATGGTTTCAGTATGTACATCAATTTATCGTTGCGATATTTTTTCATAATTAATGGCAAGTTTTCCACATTTTCAAGA
>NW_026933238.1:0-55883 GCF_032062105.1 Saccostrea cuccullata | reverse complement strand
AAAATTCCGAAACCTTACTGAACATCTACATGACACCACCAATCATCCCCCAAAAAGTGATTAGGCTGCTGAGTAAAATGTAGAAGGAGTTCAGGGAAGACGGAACTTTTTGCACAAAAAACGTCATTTTTCGACCCCCATTTGACCCCCTGGGGCAAAATCAAAATTCCGAAACCTTACTGCACATCTACATGACACCACCAACCATCTCTTAAAAGATGATTAAGCTACTGTGTAAAATGTAGGAGGAGTTCAGGGAAGAAATGTGTGACAGACGGACGGACGGACGGACGGACGGACGGACATGAGTAACAACAATATACCCGAACTTTCTTTAGAAAGTGCGGGTATAAATAGCCTTTAATCATGACCTCCCCTGACTAGCTAGTTATACTAAGGAAGCATGTAGTCCCCAATTACCTGCAGGTCTGACTGTCCAGACATATAAAACACTGATAAGTACTGATAGATAGTCTATTTATAAATGTACTGGTAGATTAAGAAGAACCAAGGCCCCACCTTTTATGACCAAATACAGTTTAACCTCCTTATCATGAACTCAAAGTGTCCAAGAGAAAAGTTCAAGATATGTGAAGATTCTGTATCTACAGATATTGGTAGAAAACCAAAAGACTAAGTGTTTGGGACTTCTAAATCACTTTATTCATGATATCAGTAATCAAAATACCAAAAGTCAACTGTATATACAATTTGACATAATTTTTTGGCCATAGATATCACATTTATCATATGTTCCCCAGACTCATAATCTGTTAGGCCCCTAATTTTCAAGAATATTGGATCCACCACTGAAATGATGACCCTATATAATCATCAATATTTCCCAGGGGTCAAGTTTTCCTTAATTAGACTTTATTAAAATTAGGGTTCAGTCATATCATACACAAATTTAAAATGGTGATCAGTGCATACAAATTAACATCAATGGTAAAGGTTATTGGTCTTTTAAATTTTTCACTATTTACGGAAATCAATACAATTACCCTATCTACACACTCTGTGAACTTTTTTAAACAGACCAATTGAGCGAGTTTATCATAAAGCAACCTGACATTTAAAAAAAAAAATTCCAGTTCATTTCTCACTTATCACTCACTGTCATAATTTTTTGTTCATTAAAAAAATCAATGCCATTTATTAATATTTTTCAAACCAGTCCTTCATGTCCACCTAAAGCCAGTCATTGAACAAGACAAGAAATATGTATGGCAGACATTTAGAACATAAAAATAGCTTGCACATTATTCACTTGTTTAATATTAATCTCATAAAATTATGAAAACTCCCTTCCCAGCATTATATCATTGTCAGTGGACATTCACACCTGGTCTACACAGGTATCCTCGTCAATTTCTGCTCACCTGAAGGTGTATATCTTGTCAGCATCATATACAGGTGATCATAGATATATATTACCTGTGTGTGTAACTTACGTAGGTCATTTAAGGTGAGGAGTAATTATGCTAGTAAAGGTATATGTACTTTTTCTCAAAGCACTTTAATATGTATAATACATGTATTAAATGTACATGCAGATTATTGGGGGAAAAGCTAACAGGATGCTCTTTATATGTGTACTTAAAGTTAATCGTCCATAAAATTGCATTTAATTTTTTTTATGTTTTTGCCTGAAAAATATTGCCTGTGTTTTCTTTCCTAATATTTCAGGGACCTGCCCATTTCCACAGCTTGTGAACCAGAAGATTCTGACAAGACTGTAGCTCTACTGTTATGTGATTTTGTCTGATCAACTCATTAGAAGGGGGAGGGGGGGGCTTTATGACCATTGTTTGAAAAAAAAAATCAAAGAAAAATTTCTCTTTTGTGTAACCATGACAATATCAGAATTATGCATTTTAGAGTAATGTACTGCATGTACAAGTAACATAAGATGCAGGGTTTTTATAATAGTGTGTCTGTCTGTCTAGCTGTTTATGAAGAATTTTCGATTTTGCTACCCTTCCTGCATGCAGTTGAGTCCTTCTGTATAAAAATTTAATATGTAATACATGAATTTTTAGCTGCCGAGGTAGAAAAAGAAGCAGTATAAGTAGGTTTCATTGACAATGGTGAGATAGCTCAGTTGTTAAAGCACCTGCCAAGTGATATGGGTTCCAATCCTTGTTTGGTTTCCCCCTCCCCCTTTCCCTAATTACATGAATTCTCCTGGTCTATGCAGTAAAGTTAACACACAAAAAATTTCAAGAAACTTTCCCACTCCTCATTTGATTAAAAAGTCAAAGAACAAGCCTGTGGCTAGATTTAAGTAAAGAGTAAATATTTCAGTAGTGTTTTCTTTCTATAAATGGCTACTTTGCATGACAGAAAAACATTTTTCTTAAATTCTAGCTGTTCACTAACCCCAAGAATGAATGTAAGGTCTGAATCCAGAATGTCTAAAAAAAACACCTGCAACATCAAGAAATTAAGACTTTTTCAGAAAAAGGAAAAAGAACAAGGACAAACATCACCACAGTTTGACCCCCAAGTAGTAGTTCCTCCATCAATCAATCCACTACAAACCATAAACAATGGTCCTGTATAATTAATGAGCTCCAATGGGATCATTATTTTCATTAAGTCCCTAAAAACAAGGAAAAGAAAGAGCTCAGATTTCACTGAGAGATGTTTATCCTGTGTAAACTAGACGGCTGATTTACCTGTTCAATATACCTGGTCAAGGTGATTAATCAAGGTTTTATGTCATTGGCCTGTCTTTTATTGCCTTGGTCAATATACCACACTGCCAATCAGTCAAAGTAATAATTGTCAATTATCGCCTCCATAAATACTGTACACTGCTTAATCAGCTATCCATCATGTGCCACTTACTAAGATTTGCAGGATGTGGATTTCAATAGATTGACCTTTCCTTAAGAGGGCATGCACTCCATGTAGAATTAAGTCCCTTGATGCTTTTTTTAAAATTATAGATACATTACTTGGAGGGTAAAAGAAAAAGAGAGAAAACATTGTGGAAGACAGCCCTGATGCTGAGTCACTATATATTTATATAAGAAGATTTCTGTTCTTAAAATGGTTAATGATAGTCTTCGCTCCCAATATATAAAATTTTCCATCACAAATGTAGCAACAAAATCCAAATAAAAACTTACAATTTTTACCTACAAAGAACTATACAAAAAAAGGAACTTATCTATGGCCTACACTTACTGTATCAAAACATTTCAAACTTCAAATCATGTCATTGAAGATAAAAAAAAAAAAGATAAACCTGTTAGAATTTGTCACCTTTAAAAAAATTGTTCATCAACGAATAATGAAAAGCCTTTTTGTAAACATTTATGTCACGAGAATCATACTCGATCTCCCTGAAGCTTGCTAGTCTGTGACAAGTACAGCAAAATAATTAATAGACCAATAGGATGGGTAGTTTTCGTTTTCTGCTATGCAAATTCCATTTTTACTTTTATTACGCAATCATGAAAATGGCTCTCTCCATGTGACGGCCATAAAAGTTTTGTGTACACGCAGCGTTACGCCATTGGAAAATGCAACAAATGTCAGAGTTTGACGGCCGATGGCTTGACAGATATGATAACCAATCAGTACAGCAAATTGACAAAAACCGTCGCTCTATGCTAATCCAAAGTCTGCTTTAGTCTCCGACAATGCGATTTATGGCCAAAATATGCCACTCTTTCTCATTGGGTTCTATTATTTAGTGATGCTTTTCCATCAAAACGGAGATTTACATCCCCGATATTTTACATTACAATGGATTAGTTAGTCATCATTTTGTAGTCAATTAAAAAAAATTACATCAGAAATTTTAGAAAACCGGATATGATTTAGTGGAGAGTCGTCTTTTCTTTATGTTTCAAATCTCTCCATTAAGCACGATTATAACAACTTCTTGATTCTAATTCAGTGACCATTATTAACATTTATAACTGATCCACTATCTTAAAATTGCATTTCTTTTCCCTGATTTTGAAGATGAAACAGTTGCGCAGAGAAATTTATATGCCATCTTGAAATGTTCACTTCACTATCTGCATCATCGATCTCGGATAAAGGTCTATACATTTACGTTGCTACATTTTTGCCCCCATAAAACAATTTTTACTGAGGAGAATTATGCTAACATGTGTCGGACCGCTGAGGGACGTTATGGGTTAATTTCTGTCTGTGATGTCATAACGAAATCCCCCCGAGATTCCATCTATCTTAAGTTTTGCAGGCAAAGAGAAAGGCTAGACCGATTATTGCATTAGATTATTCTTTTTCAGAGACGGCATATGGGACTTATTTGGATGAATCTGTGATACTCTTCTCCACTGCATTTAAAATCTTCGCATATTAACAAAGCAGTAGGATGTGATGTGTGAAAACTATGTTAATAAATGGAGAATTTGATAGACAGACACATAAACCCTTACAGTATGACATAACACATAGGCATTAAAAGTCAATTGAAAGCAAAAAACATTATCTTCTGGTGTATCAAAAAGCTGCAGCATAATCGTGCATATTTTTGGAATGAGATCTTGAAAACATAAAAACTTGTTTACATCTGTTCAAAATAAGACAACACAAACTTTGTAAGAAAACTTCGAAATTTTTCCCAAAATAGATCTGTCTGAGTGTTTCCTTTAGATAATAACTTTCTGGAACTTTTCAGTCTTTGACCTATAGGTCATGACCTGACCTTGAACTGGTGCTTATACTTCTAGAATTTTCTCTGTTGTGATTTCAAGGGGTGGGGGGATAGCATCTCAGATTCCTAGACAAAAGACAATGTTTCTAGATTACTAATCACTAAGTAGACAATTAATGTCATTAGTAAAGTCATCATACATCAGCGTAACAGAGAGTAGATGGAAGATTACTAGGAAAGTAAATCCTGCCAGTAATGTTAAGTTGTGCACTAAATAAAAAACCAGTCTGACAGAGAGATAAATAGATATATATATCACAATAGGATTAAGACGGAAATTAGTTCTGACAAAACATTGCATGTACGTCTTACTCAGAGCTCATCCTCGTATAAAGACAAATGTATGATGATGGGAAAAGTCTAAAACATAGGGTAATGTTCTGCGAGAAGTACATTAGAATCTTATCATGGTAGTATTATGTCTACCGTTATTGAAGATCCTTTTGCATGAAGAAGTGAAACAATAAAGACTTGCCAGCAAAAAAAAATATATCGAGACGCCATTTATTATATTTTTTGGCAAAGAATTTATGTAAAATGCAGACTTGGAGTCTTATAAGGGAAAAAGAGTTGCGCTTTTAATGTTATTTTTTTCTTTCTAGGAAACCCAATTAAACAGACAGGAAAGCCTGATTTATTCATGGTCTGCTTATAAATGGCCTTTGAAAGACAATTTACCCAGATTTCTGAATAACAGTCACTGCATATAGAGACCGATAAAAATATCTGAGAGAATAAGCCCCAAGGCGAGTTACACAACGCAACGCAATTGCATATTAGATGTACCTTTGTTATATTTTTCGTCTCATCTGCAGCTGAAGTCGTGCGTGCACTTTTCCTCTCGTTTAATTTTTTTTTTCTGATCATTGTTATATTTAGCTTGAAGAAGCCAAGTCATGCCGAGAGAGACAGAGGAGTGGGGTTTTTGATATATGAAGATGAACATCTTGGCCGATTTTTTTTCTTTAATCAAAGACTTAAACATTTAAGGCTTGCACAATAAAGAAAAACATGGTGCAGGCTCTGCTTATATATCATTGTGAGCTAGCTGGCAGGTGCTTGCTGTCAGCTTTTTTTATTTTTTTTGGCAAAAGCAGCCAAAATATGCTTATAGGCTTAAGTCACATATTTTGAAAAAAGAAATGAAAAAAAAAATTAAGGCTCTGGAATTTAAATGCTTCTTGGACAAAATTCTATGGCTAAGGGATCTAGCACAGATGGGACATGGTACATGAATTAAACAGAGATTTTTGCCATTCACAGTGCACTTAAATGCAATGAAAGACATTTTATTATTTTCTCTTTCTTTCCGTCTTTAAAAAAATATTACAATTAGATCGATGGATGCACACAAACATATACACAAAATCTGCCAGTTCTGTTCCATGTAAAAAAAACTTGACAAATGAACAGGATTAGGGAGGTATTCATGAAAAAAGGGGAAATGACTCACAAGTTTGTTTCTTTAATCATGTAAAAGTATGTTACCCTCTGGAACATTCCAAGCGGTGTAACAGCTTTTGAGCAGCTTTCAGCCAATCAATATATAATATTCTCCTCATCATAAATAAATTTTCAAGACTGTGGAAAGTAATTGGCATGCACAAACAACATAAGAAACGTGAATAAAAAAGAAATTCCGACAGCAATAACTGAAGGAGAAATGATACTTTATTGCCGCCTTGTTATTTGGCAGTGAAAATTGCGACAAACAGAGCTCTTCTGTTTTCCCTGTACCATAAAAGTAATGGAGAAAAACAAGAACGATAATATTATTTCAAATGGTTATCAAAAAAAGTCAAAAAATCCCTTTTTCTTTCCAATTTGCTTTGCTTCTTTAAATATATCATATCCTAAATTTTCAAACAAATTCTGTAGTCGACTATTAATAGAAAAAGTTAAAAAATAATTTAGCTTCACATTTTCAAGCATTTTATGAAAATGATTAGTTGAATCTGTCAACAAGCCTGCCCATAACAATTTTTTTCCTGACATAACATTTGTCAATGGGGAATTTTTCTACAGCCAAGAACTGTTTATTTTCCATTAATATTGTGATGTCATAATTTTTCTCTTAAAAAATTTAAAAAAAAACCCAGACAGTTATTTTTTAAAAGCTGTGCATCCATCTCCAAGATGCATGCATTGCACATGATTAATGCAATGCACACTTGAACGCTTTAGTCTATCCTCAGGAAAAATTCACACAAAATATTATATTTAGTTGGCAAACACATTTTATTATTTGCCGGAATAAGAATCAATACCTCTTGTCTTTTCGAATACAAGCTAATTCAATAGATGCCTTGATCCTTACAATATTAGTTTAGCAGATCCATTAATTGCATCTCTTAAACTATTCTCAACTTTATATATGTCTCAGGCAAACAATATATTTTTAACGTGTTCTCACCAATTTCTAAGTCAGACTGCATGCTTTTACCAATGCAAAAAGATTCTAATACATTATAATATCTTTTCTATGAGCCCTATGAAAAACTCCTCAACACAATTATTCAGAGAATAACTCAGTTATAAGATTAAGAAAGTTGAAAAATTCTGACATATTTTTATTTCACCAGTTACAAAAGCATGCTGACCCAGAAAAACCCCTCATTATGTAATCAATTAGAAGTAGGAAAATAAAGGCCTCAGACACAGCAATTAATCCTGACAAAGGTTTAGTGGAATCTGGAGCAAAATAGTTAACATAGCCGCGTAATTGGGAAAAGGCATCAATCCCTGGTCTCAGCAAGCTTCAAAGTGTCTCAAACAGCGCCCCCTTATCTTCTAATGAAATCCTCTGCCAAAATGCAATCATGGGCCCCATATACTCAATTAATCTTTTTTACTAGAGAGTTATAAATCAAGGGGAATAACTTACAGAAATTTAGTTGAGGAGAAAGAAATCTTTATACCGGCACTAAATAGGATTAAGAACCACAAGTCCCTTGCTAAACCAACATTTAAATAACTTGTTTAAGTGGATTATCCAAATTGCAGCTTGATATAAATGGATTAGCTGTGTTTAAAATCAAGTCTATGGTCTGTGAAATATCTTAAACAGCTCTTTTTAATTTGATATATTGGTGCAATTTCTTGCACTGATGTATAGTTAGATTTGATTAAAAAAAAATTTAAAGCCAATCAAAAAGAAGACTAAAGGAGATGCTATATGCTGATGTCTCCACATTTCTTTGCAAAATAGTGCAATAAAATTTTTAAAAAATCACTATGCAAAATTATTATATTTTTAAAAGCTGCACAGACTTAACATAAAGTTCATCAAAAACGATTCATTGATCTTTATTTGCTAATCAATTGCTGACAAAAAGAGTTACCTACCTTGATGGAGTCGAAGCACGCCGTCACACGGCCATTTTGAACTTCCACGTGAGGTGGGGGATGTGCAAATTTACACTCTGTGTCCGTGCGTGTGCATTTGTTGCGCTGGTACTCTCGGCAGACCTCTAGAGTCAGCCAGCGCGAGTCCTTCACGTTACTTCCGATTGCTAACAAACTGTTTACCATGGCCATTACAAGAAGTCACACCGCAATGAAAGACTTGTGGGTTTCTTATAAATCAGACACACAAACAAAATCCGGTACACGAATAAAATGTAAAACGTCAGTGAATAAAAAATGAGAGAAAATAGAATATGTCGTCTAGTATGAGGATTTTTAAAATCTCGATTGCAATTAACAAGGGAAAAAACTAAAATATAAACCACTAATAATCAATAAGTGTAAAAAACATCCAAAATGTTGTGCACTATTGAAGAATGGCGTTGAGCTGGGTTGAAAGTTCTCTTAGAGTTGTATTTCTTCCAAACTTCACTGAATAATCTGCAAAAGAAAAAATATAAAAATAAACTGACAAATTCATTATACTGAGCTAACAAGTCAAACGGGCTTGAATGACAAATTACTGCGACAAGCACATTTCTCGGTTAACATGGCAACTGTGATATATAAACAAGTTCAATTTTCCCTTAAAATCTTGCTTCTGTTTAAAAGACATAAAATGTAAAACTACTCATGCTATTCCAGTCTGATTTGCTATTACCTCCTTCAAAATAAAATAAAAGCCAGGTTTAAAATTGAAAGTGAAATAAATTTCTCGGGTTTGAAATTAAGCAGGCCTTAGGTAGCCATTTTAAAAATGAAAGTGAGGCCCTTGGCCCACTGTTCATCACTCTCAATTGCACCAACTCCTGCTGGCTCTAGCTTTATCATATCAAGGGTTTGATAAACTGTCAGAACATTGAAACAAATACATTCATTTTCATAAAGCGTTGGAAGGAAAAATGTCAGCTCATTTAATGGCGGGGAATAATTTTCAGTGAAAAACATGTCAGACGTCTAGGAAAGTTCCAGCTGTTTTCAGTATGTTAACAACCGAAACTGAATCATACACTTCAAAAAACAAAACTTGTAAAATTATCTCACAATTGGAAGAATTTTTCTTCTCCGATTTCGATGGCAGCCAGACAAGAAAGAAAAAAATGGAGAGGAAAAAAAAATGACTTTAGTCACCACTAATCACCTGCAAAAAAATGAAAATTCTTCACATGTACAATCACAACTCCAAAGTCACTTTGAGTGAAATATCCACCACAGGAACTAATATTCCAAAGACTCAGGGAAGAACAATGATGCAAAAAGTCCTCACTCAGGGAGGAAACAGCATTTTTACCCTGCTTGGGGAACATCCATGTCACATCTTAGACTCATCAACACCATCAGATAAAGCCCAACAAAGAGGGGATGAAGCCTCTCTCCAGATTCCACAGAGGAGGGGGATAAATGAGGGATGACAGATACAGGTGATAGAAATCGAGACATACCTCCATCGGGTTTACTTGTAGTCAGTAACCTAGCACTAGAGTTACAACGTGCGTACATGTACCACAAGAACAGCATGTGGAAGGGTGAACAAAAATCTCGCGCAGTGACATAACAGTAGGCATTCCTTTACCTCTTCTAAGGAGGAAAAAAACCTGAAGACTTTCGAGGTCACCACATCTACACAGATTTCCAAAAATTAAAAACAAAAGCTACGAACATTTTTTTGTCAGAAATAATCTTGTGGTGGTGATGTTCCAAAAGTGAGTCACTGTGGGGTCATTTAAGAACACAATGAATTCGAAACTGAACAGACAACATGGAAACAGACAAGGACACTCATATAATTAGACATGTTAAAATAAAAGTAATATTACCTCATCAAAATTTGTCCTTAATTAACATACAAACTGGACTAATTAACCCCTCATCCCTTCAAGCACAGATATAGTTTCCAATGTTATCATGGACAATCCAAACTAGCCTCATGGCATTTTTTTTTTGTTTGGCGCTTTCACTCGGAGCGCGGTTTATCTGCTGTTTTGACGAACCTACTTGCACGTCCCTCTGTTACTACATTAACCACTTCACTCCGAATTCGAGATTTCTATAACATGCAAATGAAGTAACATCAGGCCTTAACACCTGAGAAATTTACCTGTATGGGTTGCTATCAATATCATCGCTCAAATCCCATGTTGATTCATCATATTTGAATTTTTTTTTTACGTCTGTCTGTTTTTTTAATTTTAGAATTAAATGTCCTTTTACATGGCAGATTTCACGCGTGCACACTATCATGCATTGCAGCTATAGTCCAGGGCTTTAATATCTTCCCGCCAGATTTCCCACACTGAATTTTGTTTTCATTGAAGGGGTCCAAGATTAAGAGGTAAAAATCCAGGAATCGTTCCGAAATCACATTGCTATGCTGCAATATTGGGCGCGTTAATCCTCGATCAAACAGTTCAGACTAGTGCTGATATGGATTCAACATGCCATGGTGACCCAAAATTTCTCATTGTACGCTTACATGATAAATTCAAGGCCAGTACAAAAGCCATGATAAAAACACCTCGGAATTCAAAAGCTCGCGAACAGAATAGAACACCCTTTAAGGTAGCATCTCATTAATATACCCCTCGACTGCCGTTGGGTGAATAGTTATTAAATTCTCGACAAGAAGCCTAGCCAGGGCAGTGTAATTGTCCTTTATGTGCTGGGTATTCATCGAGCATTACCGTGCATTCATCCGGGCCCACATTAAAGGTGCACTTTTGTATGGGGGAAGACATATTGAGATTTGATATCTTGAAAAAAGCCATTTGATGAAAAGACATATTGATTTACAGGTTAGAAGGGCTACCAGTGATAAATTTTCAATAGGTGAAAATTAAAAGAGGTACACAACGCTATCTCGTTACCTTACGTAAACAAGTCTTTTTTTCCAGCACCTGCATCTCCCGACGAGAATCAAACAACCCGACCCTTATTACACAACGCGGGGTCCATTTTTAACTCTCAAGACGCACAAACTGTCATGGCCGCTCTCAGTAAGACGTGAGAGGGAGGACTTCCTATTCACTATGCACAGTTTTTGGTAGATTACGGGGTACTGCTCCCTGACTCACTGTTCAAACACAATAAAAACCTCAGGTAAACATCTACTTGTCTGGTTATCAGCACTGGGCCGCAGATTACAGAGAATCCCCCCCTCTACATGTGGGGGCTCTCACCTTTCTTATATCTAGCTGCTGCTTTATCATTTGACTTTTTATCAGGTGAAAGGTTAAGTACAAACTTGTGGTCAACTAATTACAATGGTCCACTAATGTGGGACAATTTTTAAATGTTAAGTACAAACTTGTGGTCACCTCCACCTGAAGTGACCATGTGGGATGAAAATTTCACTTGCATTTTTAAATGTTTTAATTTTTAAAAAGTTTTATAAAAGGATTCACCAAAAATGAAACTTTGGATACAGGAGCCAGGTAGTGTTAGTCAAGAAGAAATTGATTTCTTTTGAACATTTTCTGAAAATCGCAGGAAGATCAATACATGGTTTTCCAAGTTATATCAGGAATAATTTTATAAGATGCACATGGATGACTTAATTTGTTTATATGGGACCCCACCATCCAAAACTATTACCGTTACATACCGTGCACACATATATAAGGATTATATATATATGCATCTCTAAGTTAAATTTAAAGCTATATTAAAAGCTTACCTTAGTTCAGTTTTTAAAAAAATCTCAATTTTGCCATGAAAAGATTGTTCGTGCCTGCTACCTAAAATCTTCCCAAGAATATGGCAATAACTTCCTGTGTAAGACAGTTGCTTAGATTTGCTTTCAAGGTAAATTTCCCTATTTGTTGTGGCATTATATGCACCTTTAATAATATTAACCTATTTTTCTTTACAAAATCATCAGGAAGTTACCACTCAGGGAAGCTAGGTGCCTAGTTATCCAGTAATTTATTCTTTTACCCTAAATAAACAAGGGTATTTAAAAAGTGACATGTGATATTTTAAATATCCTTTTTTAAATGATAAAAACAAATTTTTTCCTTATGTTGCAATGGTAAGATTAGAAGGTAATCTCAATGATCCTTTATTTTTTCCTCCATATTTCAAAAAAAAAAATCATAAAAAAAAAATTGATTGTACCTTTGAACCCATTTAATCTTGGGAACTTGTTCTTTTCTTTATTTTTTTTGTATCTTTTTTTTTTTTTTAAATCCCCTCAAATTCTGAGTCTACGAGAAAAAGAATGGAGAGTCGCCATGGACCTAATAGAATTATCTGCCCCTTGTAATCATAGAATAATGAAGTGACAATACTCCTGCTCTCAGTTTATTAACCAGCCTCATTAATGAACATAGCCTCTGGAGAAATGAAGACTGTCTACGATAATCTAATAATATCACATCAATGAATTTACCCTATTTAGGTCCTTTTTTTCCGTGATTTGTATGCCATTAATAACCCTGGTATAATCAGTACTTTTTTTTTTAAAAAGACTGTTTGATTCTAAAAATAGCTGCTTATCAGAATTTTATAAATACATGTATTTACACATTTTTTTTGACAAAATAAGAAGCAGTTTTTATAATTTACGGCAGAAAAAAAAATCACATTTTTTTTAAATGTCCAGTTTCATTTAAGACTGTTTCTTAGAAAAGGAAACAACTTTTTTGTCCGATTTATTAAAATACTCCATACCAAGTTAAAAATTGAATTCATAACTAAGTATGGAATATTTTAATTCAAGTAGGCAAATGTACATGTACTGAATAAATTTGTACAATGTACTTTTAGAAGATCACCACACTTTTTTTTCTATGAATTAAAAAAACCACAGACAAGTTAAATATATGCAGAGGCACTGCATGTATAATTACACAATCCAGTTTTATATTCATGACTGAATTTCTATAAATCATTTACTGAAACCCCATGTAATGTATTCCGTACCGGCTGTAAAACTAAAACATAAAACCTGTACGTATTACGCACTCTTGTAAAACAATGTCTGGTGACAGACGAGGGCCTTTTCGCCGATAAAGAACCTGTTCAAACATTCCTAAATAGCGGCCCTATTTATCCTCCCTTCTTACCCCAGACAACCTCTTCCTGGAACACTTGGCCTTACTGTGAACTCATGCTGAGAGAGAGAGAGAGAGAGAGAGAGAGAGAGAGAGAGAGAGAGAGACCAAAAAATCACACCAAAGGATGGTCCGTACATGTAAATCTTCTGAATAATATTTATTATTTTAAATTGGGAATTTAAGAGTCCATCATAACAAAATTTGTCTGAAAAAACAAAATGACAATTTTTAAGAAAAGTTACATCGCATTCACAGAACTTTCCTTAAAATTTTTTTTTCTTAATTTGCATGATCCATTGATGGTAATTTTATTAAACTTTTTTTTTTCAAATAACTAATCTAAGACTGCCCTAGGCTTATGAACTTCTCATTAAAAAATTACTTATTGTACTTTTATATTGTTTTAAACTACTCAAAGCAATTCTACGAATGGGTATAGTAATATGATATAAAGCTTTAAATCATTAACAAACTCTAGCAAAAAATGTAAAAATAGCTTGAACTTGGCTGAATTTCCTACAATAGGGAACTTAATAAACCAACCAATTCCTACCAGGTAATAAATCACTTTGCACACCTTTTTACACTAATTGGAACCATAAATAACAGTTCAAACAACCTCCACCTTACATGACACCATGGTCATCTTAACAATATTTGCAAATAGTTTTTGCACCTTTGTCAAATACCAGTTTAATTTTGCCAGGGGACATATGTGTGCTACTACACGTTTATCCACTTCAATGATCTTGTGACCCACTAATAAAGAAATGACTGTGACGGACCTATGCTATAAAATAGCTCTTTACACTTTTTGCCACAACTTTTGACATCAAGGCATAGGAGACTGTGAGGCTTTTTACACTTTTTGACTTTTGAACCATCTTCATATTTGGTAGTACGCAAATGACACCATGGTCCTTTGTGACTTGACTGTGACCTATATTCTAAAAATAGCTTTTTCCACTGTTTGTCATAACTTTTGAACCATAGGAGATAGGGACTTCATATTTGGTCAATGACCTTGTGACCTTGACTGTGATCAAAAATATGCTTTTGAAAAGAAGATTTTTTTAACTTTGTTGGTCAATGACCTTGTGACCTTGACTGTGATCAATATGCTAAAAGAAGATTTTTTTAAGTTTTGTTGCGCTGTAGTGTTTCACAAACACATCTTGTTCCAACATAAATCTTCTTCTCAAGACAACAGCAAAGACATTTATTGTCCCCATTTTTGCTAAAGGTAGGGTACATTAAATCTCATTTGTTTGTCAATCTGCCCATCTGTCACAATTTTAACCTTGGTCATCATGGTCGTATATTTGAATGAGAAGAGATAGGACTTTTATATTAAACATGTGTATTTAGTATTACCATTCTACATACACTATGATTTTCATTACCCATGATCTTGAAGTTTGACCTAATTTCCTTAAAAAATTAATTGCTTTGAATTGATCATTTTGAAAGATAAATGAAAGGGCATTCATATTACCTGTGATAAGACCTTCCAAAATGTATCATGACTTTTTGACTCTGTGACCTTGACCTTGAAGTTTAACTTAGTTTTCATTAATGTTGTATTTCCTTTTCATTGAGAAGAGCTTTGACTTTCACATTTCAAGTGAACATTACCCATAACAAGAGGCTCCCAACATGCTATGATTTTTTACCCCTTGAGCCTTGATGTTTTAACAAAATTTCAAAAGAGTGAACTCTCCCAAAAGATGATAAGACCACTGTTTAAAACAAAAAAGGAGTTTAGGGAAAACTGGGCTTTTTCCATAAAAAACGTCATTTTTCAACCCTCATTTGACCCCCCGGGCAAAATCAAAATTCCGAAACCTAACTGCACATCTACATGACCCAACCAACCATCTCCCAAAGATGATTAGGATGCTGAATAAAATGTAAGAGGAGTTAAGGGAAGATGGGGCTTTTTCCATAAAAAACATCATTTTTCGACCCTTATTTGACTCCCCGGGGCAAAATCAAAACTAAACCTACCTGCATATCTGCATGACCCCACCAACCATCTCCTAAAATATGATTAGGCTGCTGAATAAAATGTAAGAGGAGTTCAGGGAAGATGGAGATTTTTGCATAAAAAACGTCATTTTTCAACCCCCATTTGATCCCCCAGGGCAAAATCAAAATTCCAAAACCTTACTGCACATCTACATGACCCCACCAACCATCTCCCAAAAGCTGGTTAGGCTACTGAGTAAAATGTAAGAGGAGTTCAGGGAAGACGGAGCTTTTTGCTTAAAAAACGTCATTTTTCGACCCCCATTTGACCCCCTGGGGCAAAATCAAAATTCCAAAACCTTACTGCACATCTACATGACCCCACCAACCATCTCCCAAAACCTGGTTAGGCTGGGTAAAATGTAGAAGGAGTTCAAGGGGGGGCTTTTTGGACAAAAAACGTCATTTTTCGAAAGGGGCAAAATGTTCCAAAACCTTACTGCACATCTACATGACCCCAGCATCTCCCAAAAGATGATTAAGCTACTGTGTAAAATGTAAGAGGAGTTCAGAGATTGACTTGGACGGACGGATAAGGGAGACTGTCCCGAACTTTCTTTAAAAGTGCTAAAACAACTTTGGGAAATATGTTATTTATAAATACTCAGTAAAGTACATTGAAAAGCAAGGAAGCTGGGAGCAAAGAGAGCAAGGAAAAATGGAAACCTCCAAATAAGATCAAGAGAGAGAGAAGATTGATTAACTTCAAGACACTAGAAAAAATTTCAGTTTCATATGGGAGAAATATTATAAATTGTTACACTGCTGAATATACAAATGACTTCTTTTTTTTTTTTAATGATATTCTTAGAAAATGCCACACCGGGACTCCTTATAAATGCGTGCATACTACAACACTACCGTAAATTGCGAAAAAAAAACCCCCAAAAATCACATTGTATATTTTAATTATTGATAGCTATAAATAATGCGTACATTTCTCCTAAGTCCCTATGGATAATCAGCTTCATAATCCATCATATTAATTGTAAAAATTGAAACCCGTCGGAAATACACTACGCCATTCAATATCGGCTCTATTGTAAAAGTCCAGCTGATGAAACACAATAGTCTTCAAAGTGCTTTACATAAATAACTCAAGACCTTTGACTCATTTTCAGCTATTATGAAGGTAATAGATATTGCATCTGTTTATGACGGCTTGTTCAGACATATATTGACACATATTGACACTAAATTGCGGGATCCCAATAAAGGCTATTCTAATTTACAATATGTGCATTTTCACACTGAAATCTGAACTGATCGTGAAATTATGCGTAGGTCCAAAAGGGGGCAGCAAGTTTCATGGATGCTCAATGAAAATATTGAATACCCTGTGATTCAACAATTCATCAAAATTCTGTAAATCAATGAATTATAAATCACAAATATGAGCTCTGATTTCATACTAATATTATCAATTTCTTTTTCAGATTATGTAAATAGAGGCAATTTAGGGAGAAACTGAATGTTGATGGGCAAGGGTTATTCTTTCTAAATTTAATTTTTAGAAAAAATCGAAATTCTAATTCACCTAATAATCTCCAATTTCATGACTTAAATTTGCATTTTCATCAATTTACATTGCGGGTTTGCGAATTCTATGCCTGGTGTAATTGTATGTTGGAATCATCTTCTGATCACCAATTTGGTCCACATTTATGGACATCTTTCTTTCTCATTCATGATCCAAAAAATTTGTTTCTCCCTCGATTTTCCTTGACAGTACCATTGATCAATAACCTCGCCATTTAAAAGCTAAGGGAAGACTTGTCGGAAAAATAGTGCAACTTTTCCCTTGGTATCAATATATTAGTGGTTGTATAAACCTTTTCACATGTATCTTTTTGAAGCTGGAAATGAAAGCGAATATCAAATAAAAAGTGGATACTTTTTTCCCCTCTCTCTCTATTTTCTCTTTTTTTTTTATGTATTTCAATGCCTGTGGGCTGAGACTACCTGTTTAAAATTGATTGCAATATGTCGCCAGTTTTCTGATTTGTGCTACAGATGTGACACACTCCAATCAACTGAATTGGAATGCTTCATCATTTTCTTATATTGCTTTGAACAATGATTCATCTCTCTCAAACAATTTAACTGCTCTTCTCTGCTCACCCCTAAAAAATCATTCTCTTTTGCATTGATTGACCTCAAGAGAGCTGAGAGCAGAGAAAATTCAGAATAAATTTCATCACAGACATTTAAATATGAAAGTATTTGACTGAAGATGCCCCAAGGAAATGAAACCTTTCCACTTTATTTTTGATTTAATTGAAAAAAATACCAGAAGTCTCTGATAAAACTGTAGCTCTACTAGTACTGTAGCATACTTGATTCAAAGGTAAGAAAAGAAACATTTGGACAATTGAAAAATAAGAAATGCAATAAAAGAAAAAAAAAAAAAAAAAAAAACAGGTGACTGCTACATTGTTCCAAAACAATAAAACAGAAAAAAATTTGCTGGGCAAAATCTTGTATGCATGAACATGTACATATCAGCTTCCAACAGCTTAAAGGGACTGGGAAATCTGGAAATAGGATAAATTATCAGGAGCTTTTAACAGACCATAAAAGTTCAGGAAACGTTAAAGTCACAAATCAAAGGCACTGGCACTGCCACCAATCAAACACATGATTGAGTTACATAATGGCAGCTACCTTCAACATGACGCAATAATGTTCTATTCTGCCAGTGATGAAATCATTTTACAGCATTGATTTCCCATCATATAATTCTCCCCTTGCGAAAAAGAAAATGTCAAATATTCTTTGTAATGCTATTTTATTGAATAGCAACAAAGGAATAAAAAATCTTCTCCCGATACATTGAAAAATTGATCAGGATCAATCAGAGGCTTAATTTTATTTCAGATCTGGGTTGATCTAGGTTGATCAAATGCTTTTCGTGCCTCTATCTTCCATTCAATGACCTCCAGAAAAAACATCAGAGGCAGACAATGTCTGATCAAAATCACAAATTACTGATGAATCTATTCACCCCAGACAACGGAATAATACTCTGATTTATTCTTTAATTTCCAAAAATGAATCAGCCTCCTAAATCTCCGGTCTAATCCTTGTGATTCACGTCCATATCGTCTGCCCATTAGACTAAGGTGCTAAGACTAATTAATTACCATACCTATGCAGGGGGATTCTCCCGGCATCCCAAGAGAACCCGGTTCCTGATTTTTGATCGATACTGTGCTTGCACACAACAAAAAAAATGTCCCCATAACATACCATTATCCTTTCAAATTAATTGACATCAAACCTCGATTAAGAGCATTGGCACCAAGATCTGATAAGGAAAGCCTGGGACATGATTTTATGTTAACCTAACGGAAAACTATGAAGATGGTAAAGAAAAAAAATCCGATGTGGTGCATCACAGAAGATTAAGACCTTCCGCATTTGGACAATGCACATTTGAAGAGAAAGTGCTACATCAGAAACATGCAAGATAACCTCATAAATTTAATTGACACTTATTGACACTGAATTCAAATTCAATCTCTTATATTCAAGGAGTGGAAAGCTAAGTAAACATTAATTACCTCCCTTTATACACTCAACTGAACTTTAAACCAGCAGACACACGGACAGGGTTTCTTTCAATTAATTAAGAAATCAGGAAGAAATCAGGCCCAGAAGCCTGTAAATATTTCTGTTTGACATAACTCCTTTAGGAAGATTAAAGTCAGACAGGGTACTTATCAGAGTTCTCTGGTCAGACACTTGTATTGCGTCCCTCATCAAAGATTCAGTAGATCTGGGGGGGATCAGCTGATTCACCGACTGTTGAGTAACAATAGAGTTAATCACTTTAACATTGTAATCACTGGTGTTGACTTCGCTGTTTGGGAAAGATGTAATTAAGCTAAAATCATTTTTTTTCTTATTAATTTTGTTGGACCAGGGGCATGTAAGATGTAAGAAAGCTAATCAGGTTGGTGAGTGTATAAAACATTCAGCAACTGCATGATCGACTTTCCAAAGAGAAAAGAAAAACTTCTGAAGAAACTATGACATATATGTCAAAATCAGATACAGCATATTTGGTTCATTGTACATGTACACTGACAAATCAAAAAGATCGAATAAAAATTAAAATTTCAAATATAGTTAAAATAATAATACATGTATGTACTGTAAATCACTTTTTATTCGTGAGAACTTTATTTTAGTGTAATTACGCGAGACTGTATACTCGCGAAAATTTCATTCTCACGTATAATAAAATTCCTTAAGATTATAATTATAGAGCAATGACCACAATTCATGAAAATTTTGTCTCGCTAATAAAGAGTCAATGCAATGTATATCTCGCGAAAATAAGGTGTCGCCAAAATTAAGTGATCTACAGTATTCAGAATGTGAATACATGTATTAACTTTTTGTTTTTCAGTCATATTGTGACAGTATACGTACTCAATGTCACGAATCATCAGAAAAATGAGCATACAATGAAACACGTGCACCAAACGAATTTTGAAAATCATCATGGCGCTGCAAAATGAGATTTTATAGTCATGTTTACATATGTTTTCTAATGCCATTAGTTTCTCTCATCCAAAACAAAATAAAAAACAATTCAATCCTTTGCAATCATTTTTGAAAGAAAAACATCCATAGTTTTTGTTATTCATCTTTTTAAACATACAATGTTGTTGGTACCTATAAACTGACCAATAGATCTCATTCAGAAGATGAAAGAAATGTGGCGTTTTGATCATCATAAATGATAAAGTTTAATATTTAATCACAGAGAGAAACCAACCCAGTCTTACTTCATTTCGTTTATAACCAAACGTGTGGCAACAAAACACTCATTATCTTATGAATAATACAAAGTGTAAAGCAAGTATATTTCATGTAATAAACATGATACAGATGCTTGCTTTGTGCACTGTAATATACTATTAAGGTACGGAGTACTTTTTTTCTTGTTTTCCAATATTCTATTGTCGTACTTTTTTTTTTCTTGTTTTCCAACATTCTTTTTTTTTTTTTGTTTATTAAAATCTTAAATACCAGCTGCTAATAAGATAAAAGAGAATTCAAATTCTGAATACCACGGTACATTAATTGAAATGAGACTGTACATCTTAACAAATCTTTATAATTTTGAAGTGGTAAATTTTGTATAAATGCATACATTAGAATTGATATATAAATACATATGTGTAATAAATAATAAATAAGTTTTTGGTTCAAGTGAAATATTTAAAAAAAAAAAAAAAACAACTCAAATAAATTTTTAAACAGTCAAAATATTTAGTGTCTTTTTAAATCTGTCCTTGTGTGTTTTTAAAAATACATATTGATCTGAAGTAAAATATATAAAACACCTCGATATCTTTTGACAGGCCATTGGGCAAATAGATAACGCTCTAGTCGGAGTACGATTTTCTTAATGATTTTTATAATCCTACAGGACTGTTGCCATCTCTGTTGTACTTTTATGAATATTTTATCAGATTAGAAAAATTTTATTGAACCGCGTCTAAGGAAGTCCTAAGAAATACAATGAAAAATCCTAACAGTAATTTAAGGAGACTTCCATTAATATGATATCTTATCGCCGAAACATATAAATAATTAAATAAGATCGGAGCAAGGCCCAGAATGAAGGACCTCGTAGTATATGGCGGTGCGTCCCTAATAATGGATTAATATAATATACTTGGCTAAGAAAACACTTGTTAGAGGGCTATCAAGACAACACAAAGCCAGCACTGGCTGGAAAAATGTTTATTAAGAAAACATATCAGACAATAAGATCAATATTTCCTAAGGATTTGTGTGTTGTGTTTATATATACCCTCTTGATAGTATGGCTTATTAACTGGACAGTTACTGCATCATGTGCATATGAACAAATTTCATACAACGGTGCATCTCAAGTCTTACAACTGCAGCTTTTCAGTATATGTGTTCTTAGCTTACACAATGATTCAGACATAAAAAGTTTTTTTCTCTCCCCAAAATATGTTCTGAACACCATGTTTTTGCTGATATCTAAATGCTGAACAAATATCCCCTGAAATAGTCTCACAAGGCATGCCCCTTCCAAAAATTTTTTTTAAACCCTAAAAATAAAACTGCCTTTCACTTTATTTATACATTTTATCATGATTCTTCATCTTTACGCCAAAACATACAAGAACACGCGAAACAAGCCGAAGATATCAAGGAAAATGGAGGGGCCAGGGAGAGAGAGATGCCAGTCATTCCAGCGTTTTACTGTAAGGAATGCTTAACAGTACTCACTCGCTAAACATTTTGGCAATGCAAGTAGGAAGAAGACGTAGAAATGAAAACAGCTCCGATTTATCGTCGGGGATATCTGACAGCGTTACCCTCACTGCCATCATCAATTTCACTCGGGGAAAGTTATTGTTTGCATTTATACGTGTATATATCTTATCTCTCTGAAGCAGGGTAAAAAAAAGAAAGTGAAAAGAGAGGAAATTATCAAAATAGTTTCACTTTTTTTTGCACTTTTCTTTAGAAAAAAAAGGGAAAAAACTATTATCAGTTTATGTGAAATATTTAAAATTTTGGGGCAATAAAGATATTTTTTTTTTTCAAAGATCAATATGCCTGGATAAGAATAGTCTAAAACTGTATAACAAAATATATACTAGCTGGCCCGTATTTACGATGGACTTTTCAATATTCATAGCAGTGAGATGTTAAAAGCTCTTTTCCTTCTCCATAAAGACTCTTAAAACACTTAACATTCATGTGCTTCTGAAATATTTTACATACTCAGATTAACCAACACATGAGCACAACCCCTGCATCAAAACATTACTGCATGGTAACAAACCGACCCCTCCTCTTCTAGAAAGAACCATAAAAAATAATAAATAGTCAGCACCCCTTTAATTTCTTATAAAAAATTCAAAAACATATGACCAAAATAAATCATAACCATTTTTCTCACCCCCAAAAAATCCCAAGATCGAGCCCTTCCAAAAGTGCCTTTCTACGGAAACAGACAATGTGTTTCGCATTAGAAAAAAAGGCTATTAACCTAGCGGTCATAAAATAAAAACTTTTACACAAGTACGCGCAACTCCTGTGTTTTTTACATCCTCTATACCTGCTTTCGCTGGTCTCCTTACATCATGCTTTGCAGCACTGATTTATGAAAATGTCAGAGTGACCTAAATTTGACAAACAGCAGACACGGGGAGGGGAAAAATTAAATTCCATGTTAATGGCTGCTGCTCTCTCTTTCAAATGGACCTGAAAATTGTTAATTATCTACAGATTAGATATAAAACTTTATTTTTTGCCTTTCCTAATGTCCACTACAGTACTTCCATCCAGACTAAATTGGCTGGAAGCAACAAATGGCAAAACACAACTAGAAGCTAATAAATCTGATGTTGCAATTTTT
The DNA here is from genome assembly GCF_032062105.1 of Saccostrea cuccullata. Classification (NCBI taxonomy): domain Eukaryota; kingdom Metazoa; phylum Mollusca; class Bivalvia; order Ostreida; family Ostreidae; genus Saccostrea; species Saccostrea cuccullata. The sequence continues at coordinate 33,277 of NW_026933238.1, read as the reverse complement.
TTCCTATAGAAAGTGGCACATCAACTTGTAAGAAGTCTAACCACATTCCTAAAATATCTTCAGTGTTGAAGCTTCTGTCACTGCAACTTGGCATTCCCAGACAATTACAAGAAGACAATGATACATAACTAGAAACGAGGCGTAACATGGAGAAAAATTGCTGCTCGATCCAAGAAATGGCGCAACATCATGGTGGACTTAGTGACACATCTGTTTTCTTTTCTTTGTTGGGAAGAACTAAACAATATGCTTTTTGTTCCAAGAAATATTCTTGATAAGACGTAGGATGAGCTCATGATATGAAGCCTTGATACTTGATTTTAAAGATAAACAAAGAACATTTATTAGATAAAAAAAAAAAATCAATTCTTTGAATTAAATAGTTTCTAGGCCAGGGTGGCCCATAATTGCACATCGCTAATGTTTTCATCTATAAAAGGCAAAGAATATGCAGAAAGAGTGTTTTTAAAACTTATGCAATTCTTCATGCAGACAAAATATATTCAAATAGCAATTGGTTTATATATGGCATATTTTGAAACATTATTATGCATATAAAGTTATGAAACTGCATGGTGCCATTGGATAGATTAATGCATGTACCAACTCATCTTCTATTCAAAGAATTTCAAAGCTCCAGTGAATTTATAAATATACTCTGTCTAACTCTGATACCCAAAGCAGAAAAGAAATCCAAATCATTTTTCAAAAATTTTGAATTATGGCAAATAAAAATTAGAAGAGTGCATTTGATCTTTAAGGAGAAGTGACGACATTGGGAAATAATATATGACGTCTTTGGTTCTTAGTTTTACGATTCCTCCAGAGTATACTAAACATAATGTAGATCAGTGAGACATTGAAAATCAAAGACAAAAATGTATTGGTAAACGTCAATACGGCACCTAACGAACAAAGATTTGTCTCCAGAATCTATTAACATGGTGACAACAGTTATGATGGTGTGCAAAATTTCTTGATGCATAACATTTTTTTTTTTTGATAACGACATGAAAGGGGTAAATTATTTATCATAGAAAAAAACAAAGGTTTCTTTCTGCAAATATGTTGTGTCAATTTTTGTTTTTTGAAAAACAGCCAATATTATCTGCTAAAACAGGGTTAGATGATATATAGGGTGATATTTCTTTGCTTTTTTATGCAACTACGAGGACAGGTTTTGCACGTTCTTGGTTAATACATGCATAGCAAGGTAGTGTCAAGAACCCGTTTTAAAAACACATATAATACTTTCTAAAAGTCCAACTCATGTACCAGACAAAAAGCTGTTATAAAGAAGTCATTCTGTATGGGTGCATACCATGAAAAAGAAGTTAATACTGTTTACAACTTTTATTTAAAATACCCTACGCAGACTGCACATTAGCTATTCAAGGTAAACAAATATTTTTAGGGTAAAATTTGACACTGCCCATTAAAGTGTGTTCATACAAAAAGTACGATAAAATAGATGGCATTTTGCAGGAAAAAAAACTTTGTAAATTTTATGACCTTGGAATTAATTTGGGCCTAAAATTGCTAGCACAATTTTATCTCAGCTAGTTGACAGGAAAATTAAATTTTTTAAATGGTTTGTGCTGCCAATAAAAATCAGGTAACCCATTTCTTCTTTCAGATGCAAAATGAGTCTGATAAAATTTAATTAATACATTAATTTGGATTCCATTTAAAGATCATTATAAAATTAATTAGATTCTGCAAACCTCAGACTAAGATGCTCATTGCTATGTATTAAGGCTTTTGAATTCCATGAATTCTAAAATAAAATCATATTCTTCAAAATAATCCTTTATAATAAATAATACATGTGCTCATGCAATGTCCATTAAAAGCATATTTATTACAACATTTGTTGATATTTACAAGTAAAACATTAAATTACTTTGATAATCTTTTTTGGTAAAAAAAAAACAAAGCAAAACAAAAAAAAAAACAACGGGATCATAAATAAAAAACTCTGATGGAAACATTTTAAAATTTTAAATATATGTTGACTACACCAAATCGTTCTTTAGAAAAAAATCATCAAGAAACATTAAAGAATTGGCACTTTAAATTATTCACAAATCAGATTGTTAAATTGATTTTAAGAATTAATTGACTTCAAAAGATAAACATATGCTTAAAGTTCCATAGGATGACTATATATTTAAGCATTGCCAAATTAAAAAAGATCGACACTCTATTCCACGTGCTTGTCGGTTATATACACAGGGGCCATGCTGCACTAACCTTCTTCCAACACACACAAAAAAATTGCGGCCATGAACCCTTAATCAGGATTAGACCCTATTGAATTTTTGCGACAGACGGATATGACTTATTGAACATTTAAAGCACTCCAGACTTTGGTCTTGTGAATAAACAACCACACAGTCAACTCTGAACGGGCGAGATTTTTTTTTTTTTTTAAACCACTTACATCCACTGGACAAATATAAATAGCAGACTTCTTTCCGTTAATGGCAATCTTAGAATTAATCTTATATAGAGGGAGAATATGTCACTTCACTCTTGCAGAAGGCTGATAGCATGCACTTATAAAAGTAATTCTCTAGAAAAGGAAATGTGATTTGCTTTAAACATGTGTTAACAAGAGTTACATACAAAAACGGGACTTTTAGTACAAGTCAGAGAGAACTGAAAAATTACAGTAACATGGAATAAAATCAATCTTATCTTCTCTGAGGTGATCCTAGGGTCAAAGTTCAAAGGTTATCAAATATGGCTCCCAGACAATGTAAGTTGATTATGTCATATGACCTTTGACCAAGCACATTGAGTCATTTCATCTCCTTTCCTTGTGGCAATTTGCAAAATGCAAATTAAATGAAAAAAATTCTCTCAAGCCTGATTATATTATGAAATAGTCAGAGGATTGTCAAACAAAAAAGTACATTTTTTATATCCTGCATTAGAACATTCTGGATTTGATGGAGGTTGTAGCTAGTTGCTTGTATAAAGAGAATATGAAAGCTTAAATCAACTTTCCAAGTTCTACAACTTTTACAATTTAGTTAATTGTTGAATGATGGCTGAATATGACAGATCATTATGTATAATCATTATGGAAGACATAAATATCTTTCCAAAAAAAAAATATTTTTGTTTTTCCATGGAGTGATTAATGCAAAACACTTCAGATAAAAGTGAAATCTGCACCCATCCCTTGATTTTTAATCTAGGATATAATGAAACCTGCACGCATTAATTTACCTGCATTTTCTATAAACACAGGTGAGTTGATCACCAAGTTAATGAAAATCTCTCCCCCCCCCAAAAAAAAATCAATAATCCTCCAAATTAATGATCCTCACATCTGCCTATAATGTCCTCATTGTTTCTGGGGGTATGGCAGCTATAAGGACTAGGAGGGTGAATTTTCTACCGGTTTATTGTCTAGCGGTTGTTTATGCGACCAAGTCTTATGTTGAACAACAACATAATGAGAATTGATATGTGTCAACACGCTTGATTGATGAATATAAAGCTTTAACATGCAGCAAATTAGCATTTGATTAATACATATAAATTCACTAGAGCTGGGCTCATTGACTCCATACAATTATAGCTATATGAGCGTGTCTAGACTTTCATCAACCCTATCCAGACACAAAATAGACCCCTTTATCATGGCAATAAATCTTAATTGTGTTTTGCAAACAATATTATATTTTTTCTCCCCCCTGAATAAACACACAATGTAGACGTTATGCACTGCATTGGTTTCCGATTTGGATGATAATGTCAAAAAAATGTCCAGTTCGTCTAGCTGTCAAAGTAATCAAATTTTCTGTGAAATTAGAAAAAGAGAGAAGGGAATATTCATTCTAAAGAGATACTTTGTTGCTTTACCAAATCGAAATACATGGTCCTTTTTTTTTTCAAACTGCCATTGACCCTCTAAGTCCATGGTTGCAACAGACCCATTAATTGTTATGATAAAAGTTCAAAGATCAAATTCTGGTCAACCTGCATCTGTTGCCCCAAAACAAGCCTTCTGCATAAAAAACAGCTACGACGAAAAATGCTACATCTGCTGTCCAACGTTTGTGGTCCCCATAATACGAAAAAAAGAAAAAAAAAACCTGACTTCATCACCGATACAATATACACCCAGAGACCTCATGCAAATATTCTGCAGGTGCTCTTCTTCATGTCTACCACCTTTACATAATTTACGAGGCAATCCCAATGCAGTTCGGTGCAGTATAAATTTTAAATCTTTGTGTACATGTTAAACATACAAACAGTCATATAAAAGGGAAGGAGAGAAGGGAGAGAAAAGGTGCAAACTCTTTTGTGCAGCCTAGACAGAAAAATCCAAACAAACAATTAATGAAGGAAAAGATGTATCCGTTATCAAACCGAACAATTTGACGTAAATGCAGACAGTGAGTGATAAATGTCTTCGGAAAAAGGTCTGCACACGAATCCTGACAAACCTCTTCCGGTCTCGTCTTTGTTTTTTTCCTTATTTGCCTAGCAACCAATCACAGCATAATTTTCATTTGCCAGACAACTGAGAAATTTTATGCAATTTGCAAAAAGCCCCAAATCTAGTCTTTAGAGTTTCTAGACAGCGGCATTATGTAACCATTTACAGAAAAGCCTAAGTCTGTTATATATAGGACTGATTAATGACTTGAAATTGATTAATGATGTCAGGGTTTAAAATGGTGGCATTTATTTATGATTTTCATAAATCTTAACTGGTCATGTTACAAAACACAAAAGAAAGTTCAAGTACTTTTCTCTCTGTCTTTTAAAATGAGTGGAAAGGAAATAAATTAATGGGCACCCATTCTGCCTTTGAAGCCTTTTAGTGAACCTTTTTTCAAAAAGAAAACTTTTATTTTTGCCTTAATGAGAAGATAGAATTCCCCCTTTATGACAGCTTCTAATAAAATGCCTCAACTGCAGAAAGGAAATTTGCCCAAACATTCTAAATTGGTTACAGTTTGAAATTACTTTGGAGCGCCCACTAATGAATAAGATTGCGTAACAGGATATCGGCGTGACAGGACCATCTCTCTGAAAGGCCGTAGATTGTAGGCACTAAAAGAAAGACAAGATTTTTTGTTTTTTGTTTTTTTTTTGTATATGTACGTCAAGGAAAAATTACTTCCAAAAATGAACCAAATCCTCACATCTTAATTTATATTATATCAAAAGACTCTATAATTCTAAAGCATGGTTTATCTTCCAAACTGCCACTCCTCCAAAACTGACAATCTTAACATTTTCTTCCTTGTTCGCTGAAATTATGGTCTTGGCTGTCCAGAATTTTTTAAAAAATCGGGTTCCAGACAAAATCAAGATTAGGAAGAAAATGTCTGTAAATTGAAAGAATTGTATTTCCTTTGACTGTTGAAATAAGAACATGCACCAATGTCTTGGAACTTAAAAATTATGACAAGAAATATTTCCTGGCCTTTGGGGTAAAAACAGCTGACATTAGTTGTTCCTTGTCTTTTATCTGTAATAAATTCAGAAATTCATTTTTTTTTTAAATTAAATATCTGTTGACAAGAGAGTAAAGAAAACTAAAAAATGTTCCGTGTTAGGGGCAAACGCAGAGAGGAACCTGAACAAAGAGCTGTAACAGTTCTCGGGGTGATATTGTTCGATGGCCAAATCTCGGCAAACAGAATTCTCCGACATCTTTCCCTTCTCCACGACAATGTCACATGATCCGCTAAAGCTATTGACATAGACCAACCCCAAAACAAACATCTTCTTCTTTTCTTCAAACACAAGACGTCCTGTTTTACCCGTCACAATGTGCCTAATCAATGGGGATAATTAAATTCGACATAGGATTACAGACAACGAAATGAAGTGTCGTGTCTGGCAGAAACCTCATCTTGAGGGCCGACAAATCGTCCAATCAGACCGACTTCTGTTAAGTTTACCATAACTGCTTTTCACAAGTGTTACAACATTTTGCTGTTCACTTTGCACTTTGCAGCACATCTGTTGACCAAATTATTACATGTGTAACGGTTTGAGCTCTGGTTATTGGTTATGGGTAGCTCAGTTGGTAGAGCATTGATGTACCTGACTATTAATGCTGGGGTCTAAATCGAGTACGATTCCCAGTCTAGCCATATGCATTTTCTAAATTTTTACATTAAATAGAAAACTTTACTCTTTAAAAAATTTATAACTGTTAAAGTTATAGTTTCTGTTGTATTAATTAAATCTTTTAAATTGTCATTCAAACGTTTACATATTTGACATTTAGACTGTTTCCATGACTACTGTTTGAAATTTAAACCATTTCCTTTCATACATAAAATTGAATCTTTACCAAATTTACCTCTGTCAAATTGACATCAAATTGTCCACGCATTCTCCATTTTTACAAATTTAGGTTAAATGGTCTCCATAACTACCCATTCTCCTAGTTTTGGGATAATGTCTTATAAATGTGGTCTAGCTGTTAAGATAGAAATATTTTAAGTGAGCCCGGTACCCATTAAATCTTCCCTATTCTATCACTGACTTCCAATGGAACTTATAATCCCTGTACAAAATAAACCTATTCAAGGTTTTTGTTCAGCAAGTTCTTAATTTCAACATAAAATTCCGTCTGAATTCAATTTTTTGTGAGGCTCTTTGCTATACATGATTCTATTCAGTACCACCCGGTATGTAAATAAGCACTAAAATGTGATGTTGTAAATAATGAAAACCTGAACTGTATTTACACAGAACCCAATGTTAAATGCAGTATTTAGGATATGTTTTATTCATTTTACTCTGAAAAGTAAATATCTCGGTGTTGAATTCACAAACTGTCAGTGTAATTAAAATATCCCGATTTCCCGTATACCCGGATATAATGAATGGGGGAAAAAACTTAAGTGACAGATTTTGAGAGTTCATTGGTTGGATTAAATATTTAAAAAATCTAAAAACATAATTTTTTTGTTAAATGTGAAATTAATAACATTATAATTTCCTTCTTCTGTCAAGAAATTCTTCCTCATGTAAAGATAAGCCCAGACAAACAAGCTTCTGAAGAGTGGCTTATACTTCCCTGTGGAAGTCCGAAAGAGAAAGAGTTACAAAACAAATGACTTCCCTTATCTTCAATCCCAATTATTCTTAGAAAGAGAAAGAATGAGAAGGCAAATAATTTTCCTCTTCTTCAATCCCAATCTTTAGAGAGGGAGAGAGAGAGGGGGGGAAGCAAATAATTTTCCTTTTCTTCAATTCCAATCTTTTGAGAGAAAAATGAGAGTGAGAGAACAAATAATTTTCCTTTTTTCAATCCCAACCCTTTAGATAAAAAAAGAAATGTAGAACAGTTTCTCTAGCTTAATTTCTTCTTTTCATGTCAAAATTCTGCAAAAATATATAGAAGGAAAAAAATCATGCAAATGCTATATAAACACAACATTCCAACCAGACATAGAATTTTTTTCTCTCGATGAGCCCCGCTGGCAGGTCTGATTTTGTGATTCAATCTCCCTTGCCCTGCTACGCGTTTACTATTTACACAAGATTCTTCACAGCCTAATAGTAGAAAATTTTTGTTTTCATCTGAAACTAATAAGTGGAAGAATTTCTTCCCTCCAACGTAATATTTTGAAGAGCGTATTTTCTCTAGCTGCCTCCATTTCCTCATGACGTTCTTATTCAATGGTTTAAGTACTCTTCTAGAATTTTAAAGCAGGCTGTTTTTGAAAATGTACTTGATAATTATCCAGTGAGCATATTAATTATGAAGAGTACTGAACAATTTAGGAACTGCTAGTACTAAAGTGGGTAAAAAAAAAAAATCTGATTAGCTTGTATAAAATGACTGAATGGTTGACTATCCAAGTGCATTATTTTAATTATTTTAAGCTAATTAATTCCTATTGATATTATCAAAACCCGGGCCTACTATTTAGTCTAAATTAAGGCAAATATCAAAAATATTATTAAATATAATAATTGTTTTACGCTTCTATACATATTACAATACTGTTGATTAATCACTTCAGGATGTTTTTAAAATATATCATTCTTTTGCATCAGTATTCTATCACATCAGATAAAATATTCATAATCTCGACAACTCTCAATTTTCAGGCCTTTGAAAAACAAGTCCCTGTATATACACAACATTAACTTTCAAAAATCAATGATTTTCCTATAATCAACTAATCCTAGGGGGAAATATCAAGCCTCCGACAGTCTACATACAACTGTTTGATCCGGGTGTATATATCAGACCCGCGTGTACGCTGAAAAGAAAACCTAATGAAGCAGCTCATCTCTAAGCTTCTAGATCGACAACCCGAGAGTTTCGGCTCAAATATATCACAGGTGAAATGGCGAGGCCCAGGTCCGAGGCGAATATCCCCCGCTCAGATGTCTCAGGTGCTAAGGTGAAGCGCAGATCGATGGCGGGGGGTTTAGATTTCAGTCAGATAGCATGACATCACAGCTTTTTTATCCCTCTAATTTAAAAACTTTGTCTTAAGGTCAAGATCTAGTAAATGAAAGGTGCCTACAGAGTTATCAAACTTGAGAAATAATTTCCTTTTTTGATGCTTTACAACTTTAGCTTGGTCAAATAAGGTGTTTCGGGGCATAATTTTTAGGTAAACAAGATGAAAAACTGTATTTTAAACTGTATTTTCAATGAAAAATTAAGAAAACCAGTCATGAATATGGGAGTTTTTTTCATATTCATCAAAGGAAATATATCCAGATTGCCTACAGGTAATTAGTATGTTTATGGCTTTTTTATCCCTTTTCATATGATTTCAAATTGAATGTCATGAAAATACTATTTTTTTCTACATTCTACATAATTCTGCTAAAGCCGTAAAGTACGGGAAAAAGAAAGTTAAAATTGATTATGACGTCATAATGGATCTAGCACCAAAAAATTAATCTAAAGTTATTTACTAGATCTTGACCTTAAAACGCATGGTTATCGGGCCGAAACACAAGAAAGGCAACAATAACAAATAGAGAGGGTTTTTTTTTAATGGAACATGGGGTTAATCCTGATAATCCTCAACACTGATTTTTTAATGGGATTTTCCAGCGAGAGTGAATTATGCCGATTAATTTCTCTTAATTATTGGCAAGGACTGATAATTAGTTAATTACATTTGAATAGGAAATCTGTCTGCCCCAACAGTAATATTATGTTAACAATTTCCAGAAAGTTAAATTTTATTAATTAATGCATGTATGGGTAGGTGCAATTTTTTACCACATCCTAGGAAAACAAGAAAAAGAAAACATGATTTGTCAACCATTGCACTTCCTTTCGACAAACAACTGTTGAAGATTCTCGAAATGCGTCATTAACTGTTACTTTGTTATTTACCATAGGTGTCAATGAAAAAAATTTAGCTATAGTAGCTTAAACAATCACGGACGTAAAAAACCTATATTTCTGACCAAGGGCCAATGACCTCAGAAATATGCTTACCCCACTACATTTAAAATTGTCAACACAGCCTTTTGTTAAATTTAACTTTAGGAAAAAAAAAAACTCCACCAGGCAGGCAGACAAGAATTTTTTTATATATATAAAAAATGGCTTTTTGCAGAAAACAGGTAAATGGAAAAAATTCTAATGAGACGTCTTCAATGACGCATACTAGCACTTTTAAGCAAACGTCCATTATGTTCTCAGAATGCGAAGTTCTGCCATTAAACCAAGAGCTGGGATTCTAAAGCACCGAAAAGCATGCACAGGATCAAATATTACAACACGAGTAAAATGTGTTATTTCTCCTGGCAAAAGTTAATGCGCATGTATTTTCTCTCTCTTTAAGTCACGTGCATTGCTATACTCAAATGATCTACCTGTGCAAATCTTTTTTTTTTTTTATTTTCTCAATTGAGGAAATACAAATTGAACTACTTCCCTTAAAGCTCCTATTTCGAGAGAAACAGTGATCAAATTCTTTTCTTTCAGTTTTTTCTCCCGAGATTAAAATCTGTCGTTTTGTACAAATTTCATACCTTTTCCGTCCCATTTACTACCAACACATAAAGCCATCCACTGTATAAAACCAAACACTGAAAACCTAAAAGTACGGACTTGACGACATTTTTCTTTTGTATTTCTTTTTACCCACAAATCAATGGGAGAGAGATAGCAGCTTTCATTTTACAATAGCCTAGGGGAGAGAGAAATCTTCCCTCCTAACTTGCTTTGTGGTCATCTGCAAGGTAAAACCACTGACCAAACACAATAAAACTCAGACCAATGGCTAGCCAATGTCCTCAGCTGACCTTAAATGACCACAGACTGTAGCGGTAATCCCGCCAGTCAACTGAAGATTTAGGTCACATCTCCCTCTATACTAACACACACAGGCTGCCTAACACATAGATAAACAAGGACAGTCTTACCTCTCTTAATCATAGTCTGAAAATCTCTACTGCTAACATGTTGGTACACTGAATAGATTTCTAACACACTGTCACTTCATAAAAGCATGTCCTTCTCTCTAAAAGTGGCTTCAACACACTGAAATTAACCTAGACACAACGTCAAGTGCTATAAATAAACCCCGCTTCTGATTGGCTCAAAACTAAACAATTTTTTTTTTTAAATGAAGCAGATCACATAAACATACATAGAGAGAGAAGAATCTATAGAGACTTCATTTCATTAATCTCAGTGCAGGGCAGAATGTTTGCATCTCCAATTGGCCAGCAAAACTATGTGTGTGCATCTAAAATAATAAATTGACATGTTCTCACATCCAAGATTACCCGCCAGAAATAGAAACCCGGGAAAAATCCAGACACACACAGAAATGTACCGGCTCTGTTAACTATTAAAATGCTTTGGATGCCATCACAGAAAACTATCTCTCAATATCTCTGCCACTTTAACATCCTTTGAGATAAGTGGCTGCAATAGGAGATCAGTCATCAAAATTAAAGTCAAATGAAAAAAAAATCTATCCCAGTGTATAAATCTTTCTTATCAATATTGAATTCCTTTCTTTCTATATAATTAAGCATCTGCAGAGATTTTCTATGTTACATGCATTTTGACCAGACATAAAATGTCTGCAATGCTTTTCTGGAATGTGTGTTGTATCTCTTTCTGTTGATTAATCTAGGTTTTACACCTTAATCCTATTATAAAAGAAAATTATAATACATCAATGGAAGAAGTTTTTTGTGCTCAGGCAAATAAAATATTTGAAGTCAACTGGGTATTTAAAGATTTCTTCTTATACTCAAATTAATGAGCTGCTCTGCTCAGAAAATGCAACATCAATTTGTATTTTTAGAAATGAAATAATTTTAATTCTTCGGCAGTGCAATTTTCCCAATTTCATTGACTGTTACAATGTATTCTTTTAAATATTTAACGTTAAAATACCATCTTAAGCTGACTAAGTAAAAATACAAAATTAAATCCATTTTCAGTAAATGATAAAAATTAAGACATTAAAATTCTGTGGCAGCTATTGCTCAATGGCATATTCAAACATGTCATTACAATATACTATACATGTATATGATTAATTACAACACATGAAAAAAATGGCAATAATTAAAATTCATAATTTCAACCAGGATGCAAGCATTATTAATATAACCCAGCTTTTTGCTTGCATAAATTAAAATAAATAACTTACCTACATTTCTTTTAATAAGACACATCTTCCATTTCTTTCTTTCTTTTTAGGCATCTGAAATTTTAAAAAAATAAGGTCATTAAAAGCTACAAATTCAAAAAAAAAAAATAAAAATAAAAATATGAATCATGTTTCAAAAGATGTCTGGTCTAAACAGCAATAAAATATTCTAGTTTTGTGAACCTATATTTCTTGTTTTGTCAGAATCTAATGGATGCAACACGCAAGGCAGATTATTATAATTGCATAATGTTTAATTTTTTCATTAATTAACTTTGCAATGTTAATTGTAAGTAGGGGGGAAAATGACAAAAATTATGTTCATAATTTAGGTTGACATATTTTTCCTCTGGATTAAATGCAACAAAATCTGAGGTCTTCATTTTCTTTCTCTTTATACAGTTAATTGTTTATTACAACTAAGCTGTAATACGGTTATATATCCACTTAATAAACTGCTACGTATGAGGTAGTTCTAAGTAAGATTATATGCTTGTGGTACACATAGCTTGCCTGACCTAGCAGCCTCTCTCTAAAAGAACCAGAAGTCTCTGTCGAGACTGTAGCTCTACTGGTTTGTACTGATAACAAAGGATGAGAAAAGAAGCCATTGCCATCAGACCAAAACTGTAGGATGACTAGCGTTTTAAAGGAATTTCAAAGAAAATTCAATTTTGAGTAACCATGGCAACATCGTTCATCGAAATCAAAAACCGATGCACTATTTTATGTATCTTAGTGTAGTCTACTTGTGTGTTACGTAATATTGAAATCAGACCAAAACTGTAGGAGTAGCATTTTAAAGGAATTTCAAAGAAAATTCTATTTTTAGTAACCATGGCAACACCATTCACCGAAATCAAAAACCGATGCACTATTTTATGTATCTTAGTGTAGTATACTTGTGAGCCAAGTAATATTGAAATCAAATCAAAACTGTAGGAGGAGTAGCGTTTTAAAGGAATTTCGAAGAAAATTCTATTTTTAGTAACCATGGCAACACTGTTCATCGAAATCAAAAACCGATGCAATATTTTATGTATCTTAGTGTAGTCTACTTGTGTGCCAAGTAATATTGAAATCAAATCAAAACTGTAGGAGGAATAGCATTTTAAAGAAATTTCAAAGAAAAAATTCTATTATTAGTAACCATGGCAACATCATTCATCAAAATAAAAAACAAATGCACTATTTTATGTATCTTAGTGTAGTCTACTTGTGTGTCAAGTAATACTGAAATCAGACCAAAACTGTAGGAGGAGTAGCGTTTTAAAGGAATTTCAAAGAAAATTCTATTTTTAGTAACCATGGCAACACTGTTCATCGAAATCAAAAACCGATGCACTATTTTATGTATCTTAGTGTAGTCTACTTGTGTGCCAAGTAATATTGAAATCAGACCAAAACTGTAGGAGGAGTAGCGTTTTAAAGGAATTTCAAAGAAAATTCTATTTTTAGTAACCATGGCAACACCGTTCATCGAAATCAAAAACCGATGCACTATTTTATGTATCTTAGTGTAGTCTACTTGTGTGCCAAGTTATATTGAAATCAGACCAAAACTGTAGGAGGAGTAGCGTTTTGAAAAATTGTTTACAGACAGACAGACAGACGGACGGACGACGGACACCTTACTATCGCATAAGCTCTTCTGGTCTCTGACCAGTAGAGCTAAAAAAAACAACTTAAAGGAGAAATATTACGCTAAGGTTAGTTTTAGCTAAATGTATTCAAAATTGTTTAAATTATAGTTTTTGACCAATTTTAACCAACACTCTTTACAATTATTTGGAAAAAAAGAGTAAGTTGAACATCCCAATTTTTAATATTTTGGTAAAATATTATTTGCACCATTTACAACAAAAAATCTAAAAAGGGGCCAAAAATATTTACAAATCCCGGACGCATTGGTTTTTGTTCATCAGATGTCCTTAAGAAACACAGCATGCTTTCATGAAATGAACTCTGTAATTATTTTATAAGCTAGAGCACATCTGTAAACCAAGGACCAATCGTCATGCAGACTGTCATGATTAGAATTGTAACCTTGACAGTTAAAGCATTTAAGTTTGGAGGGAATTCACAACTGTTTTCATCTTAAAAAGTACACCTTGGTTTTTTTTTTTTGTTACTTACATTAAAACTTTACCTTTAACTTTTATTACCTAAGAATTTGTTAAATTTTCTAGAAGAGTCTTGTATAGAGACAAACTATATAAATCCTTTCTGGATAATCTTTAGAAATTTTGCAACAATTAATAAAGAGGATGCAAATCTTTCACTTGTGCTTAGATTGACCAGTTCTGTCCCTTGGTTTGCAGCACTTTTTATGCACCCGGATCGATAGATCCAGGGCGCATATTGTTTTTGTCCTGTCTGTTTGTCTGCAAACTTGAACCTTCGCCATAACTTTTGAACCATGAAAGATAGAGACTTCATATTTGATTTGCATACTCCACTAATAAAGCTCTTTCAAATGACACCAAGGTCAATGACCTTGTGACCTGGACTGCAACCTATCTGCTAAAAATAGTTTTTTCCTGCAAACTTTAACCTTCGCCATAACTTTTGAACCATGAAAGATAGAGACTTCATATTTGATATGCATACTCCATTAATGAAGCTCTTTCAAATGACACCAAGGTCAATGACCTTGTGACCTTGACTGTGACCTATATGCTAAAAATAGTTTTTTCCTGCAAATTTTATCCTTCACTGTAACTTTTGAACTATGGAAGATAGAGACTTCATATTTGATATACATACTCCACTAATGAAGCTCTTTCAAATAAATCCAAGGTCAATGACCTTGACTGCAACCTAATATGCTACAAGTAGTTTTTTCCTGCAAACTTTAACCTTCGTCATAACTTTTGAAACATGAAAGATAGAGACTCACTTCATATTTGGTATGCTTACTTCTCTCATTAGGTTCTTTCAAATGACACCAAGATCAACTAGAACTGTCCAAACGGGACAAAATATCCCCACTGGGTTTTTCAAAAGTAAGTTTTTCCATAGTAAAGATATGTATCACACATGAATTATGAAATTTTTCTTATGAAATTGTCCTTCTCTCTCTTCCCCCTACTTGGTCCATCTCCATTTAAAGACTCTCTCTTGCTGTCTCTGTCTGTCTGTCTACTGCTCTGGCTCTGTCCTATCTCTTGCTCTCTCTCTATCTACCTCTTTCTCTCTCCTGCACTATGCTATGTCTGTCTTTCTGTCTACAGTTCTATCTCTCTTTCCTGCTGTTTATGTATTTCTTTTACTCTATCTCTAGCTTTCTTTCTCTCCCTCTTGGTCTGCTTTTCTCTCTCTCTCTCTCTCCTATTCTGTCTCTATGTCTGTCTGTCTGTCTCTTTCTCTCTCTGTCTTTTTGTCTGTCTGTCATCTCCCCTCTCTTTATCATCAGACTAACAAGAGGCCCATGGGCCTTAAAGGTCAGATGAGTATTGTGTAACAACTTTCAAACAATTAAATTTGGTTCGTGTTTAAACCGGAGGCCATGAAATTCACAATTTACAATTTTGAAAGAGACACCATTGCTTATCATAATTATTAACTTTGCATGCTTACTCTATTTACTTAATACCCAGAGGTAGATCAGAGTAACAAAGAGAAAATGCACTTCCACTTTATAACCAGTTGTGCACCTCACCCCAAAGGAGTCACTGACCCAGGGCCATTTATTTCAAAATTTTGCAAATTTTATCATAAAATGGTTGATTAATACCAAAAAGCAGATTTCAAAGCATTAATTTATTTTCAGGCTATTTAACCCCCCCCCCCCTTTGACCCTGGGGGCATTAAAAACCACTTTGCTAGATGCACCTTTCTTCATCATAAATATATATATACTTGGATCATTGGCTTAAAAACCAGAAGCAAAGAAAAATATTTACAAAGAATAAATGTATTTTTACTATATAATCAATAGAGCCCCGACTTAACACCAGAACCCCTGACCCTGGGGCCATAAAATTCACAATTTTGGAAGACCAGGCACTCTTGCTCATCATAACTATGTGCTTAGTTAGTTAATCTAATACCCAGGAGCAGAGAAGAAGATTTTCAAAGAAATAATGCATTTTCACTATATAATCTATAGAGCCCCGCCCTAACACCAGAACCCCTGACCCTGGGGCCATAAAATTCACAATTTTGGTAGAGGCACTCTTGCTCATCATAACTATGTGCTTAGTTAGTTAATCTAATACCCAGGAGCAGAGAAGAAGATTTTCAAAGAAATAATGCATTTTCACTATATAATCTATAGAGCCCCGCCCTAACACCAGAACCCCTGACCCTAGGCCATAAAATTCACAATTTTGGAAGAGGCACTCTTGCTCATCATAACTATGTGCTTATTTAGTGTATTTAATACCCAGGAGCAGAGAAGAAAATTTTCAAAGAAATAATGCATTTTCACTATATAATCTATAGAGCCCCGCCCTAACACCAGAACCCCTGACCCTAGGCCATAAAATTCACAATTTTGGGAGAGGCACTCTTGCTCATCATAACTGTGCTTATTTAGTGTATTTAATACCCAGGAGCAGAGAAGAAGATTTTCAAAGAAATAATGCATTTTCACTATATTATCTATAGAGCCCCGCCCTAACACCAGAATCCTTGACCCTGGGGCCATAAAATTCACAATTTTGGAAGAGGCACTCTTGCTCATCATAACTATGTGCTTATTTAGTGTATTTAATACCCAGGAGCAGAGAAGAAAATTTTTAAAGAAATAATGCATTTTCACTATATAATCTATAGAGCCCCGCCCTAACACCAGAACCCCTGACCCTGGGGCCATAAAATTCACAATTTTGGTAGAGGCACTCTTGCTCATCATAACTATGTGCTTAGTTAGTTAATCTAATACCCAGGAGCAGAGAAGAAGATTTTCAAAGAAATAATGCATTTTCACTATATAATCTATAGAGCCCCGCCCTAACACCAGAACCCCTGACCCTAGGCCATAAAATTCACAATTTTGGAAGAGGCACTCTTGCTCATCATAACTATGTGCTTATTTAGTGTATTTAATACCCAGGAGCAGAGAAGAAGATTTTCAAAGAAATAATGCATTTTCACTATATAATCTATAGAGCCCCGCCCTAACACCAGAACCCCTGACCCTAGGGCCATAAAATTCACAATTTTGGAAGAGGCACTCTTGCTCATCATAACTATGTGCTTATTTAGTGTATTTAATACCCAGGAGCAGAGAAGAAGATTTTCAAAGAAATAATGCATTTTCACTATATTATCTATAGAGCCCCGCCCTAACACCAGAATCCTTGACCCTGGGGCCATAAAATTCACAATTTTGGAAGAGGCACTCTTGCTCATCATAACTATGTGTTTATTTAGTGTATTTAATACCCAGGAGCAGAGAAGAAGATTTTCAAAGAAATAATGCATTTTCACTATATAATCTATAGAGCCTCACCCTAACATCAGAACCCCTGACCCTGGGGACATAAAATTCACAATTTTGGTAGAGGCACTATTGCTTATCATAACTATGTGCTTAGTTAGTGTATTTAATACCCAGGAGCAGAGAAGAAGATTTTCAAAGAAATAATGCATTTTCACTATATTATCTATAGAGCCCCGCCCTAACACCAGAACCCCTGACCCTGGGGCCATAAAATTCACAAATCTGGAAGAGGCACTCTTGCTCATCATAACTATGTGCTTAGTTAGTGTATTTATTACCCAGGAGCAGAGAAGAAGATTTTCAAGGAAATAATGCATTTTCACTATATAATCTATAGAGCCCCGCCCTAACACCAGAACCCCTGACCCTGGGGTCATAAAATTCACAATTTTGGTAGAGGCACTCTTGCTCATCATAACTATGTGCTTAGTTAGTGTATTTAATACCCAGGAGCAGAGAAGAAGATTTTCAAAGAAATAATGCATTTTCACTATATTATCTAGAGAGCCCCGCCCTAACACCAGAACCCCTGACCCTGGGGCCATAAAATTCACAATTTTGGAAGAGGCACTCTTGCTCATCATAACTATGTGCTTATTTAGTGTATTTAATACCCAGGAGCAGAGAAGAAGATTTTCAAAGAAATAATGCATTTTCACTATATAATCTATAGAGCCCCGCCCTAACACCAGAACCCCTGACCCTGGGGCCATAAAATTCACAATTTTGGAAGAGGCACTCTTGCTCATCATAACTATGTGCTTAATTTGTTTATTAAATACCCAGGAGCAGAGAAAAAGATTTTCAAAGAAATAATGCATTTTCACTATATAATCTATAGAGCCCCGCCCTAACACCAGAACCCCTGACCTTGGGGCCATGAAATTCACAAATCTGGAAGAGGCACTCTTGCTCATCATAACTATATGCTTAGTTAGTGTATTTAATACCCAGGAGCAGAGAAGAAGATTTTCAAAGAAATAATGCACTTTCACTATATAATCTATAGAGCCCCGCCCTAGCACTAGAACCCCTGACCCTGGGGCCATGAATTTCACAATTTTGGTAGAGGACTCAATGCTCATTACATTCATGCCAATAGTTTGCCTGCTTGATGTCCAGGAGTAAAGAAGAAGATTTTTAAAGATTTCATTAATTTTAGTGGTTTTGGCCCCACCCCTCAGGCCTCAGGGGGGCGGGGACCATGAATTCACAATTTTTGTTCCCCTCCACCCATAGATGCTGTATACCAAATTTGGTTGAAATTGGTTCAGTGGTTTCAGAGAAGAAGCTGAAAATGTTCAAATGTTAACACACGACACACGACGCACGACGGACGACGACGGACAAAAACGGATAGCAATAGGTCACCTGAGTTACTCAGGTGACCTAAAAATTCAGATAAAAAATGTGTTATTATAATATTTTTATTTTTTTTACAATAAGTAGTTGTTTTTACGCGTGTTACAGCTTATATACCCCTATCCTCAGTAACACAGCTATTACTAACTACATAGAAATGTCTTACAAGTGTTCATTATTAATTGAAAGAGGAAGAAATAAAAGTTTATCAAACATGTTCACTTTGTAATCTCGGAACACTTGGTGAATTCATCACACGGGAAAAGGAAGCACTCCATTTCACACCCCTGTCGGAAGTTTAACTCAAACCCACAACTAACCAACAGAAATATCCTCACTAAATAACAAGAGTATGTTCACTACTGTTAAAAAGTTAATTCACTGGAAGTTAAAGTAGAAAGTTTTTTTTGTCCCCCCCCCCCCTTTTTTTTACATTTTAACCTATATGACATCAATGATAAATTTATACAATTAACCTTGACTTAAAGTTATTATTTTTATGCATCCATAGCCTAAAAAAGTTCTTGAGAGAGAGAGAGAGAGAGTAACGACTCCTGAGAATAGTGTTTATGTGCAAGTTAGTCTAAAAAAAATTGAAATCTTATGTTAAATATGGCCTTCAAGATCTTGATGAAAACAGAAGTACAAAATTAAAGGTGCACAAAAATTTCTCTCAGCTAATTTGTTCATGCTGCAATATGATAATTATGTATTAATTTATACAGATAATGAGCACGTGCTTCTAAATCTCATGCATATTTTTTTTATTCAAGAAGTATAATCACTACCTTGGTTTACTCCTAATATGCATTGAAATGGATTAAGTATCAGGAAGTAATTCAACAGCTTAATGTATTACCTTTTTATGGAAGCCATGACAATATCTTAATATAGAATTCAAAATCAATGTAAATATCAATGCATATTCTAACTTTGAACAATTTGATTTGTTGAAATTTGAAATAAGCTACAATCATCATCTAATTAGTCACAAATTAGGTCCTTCTTCATCAGCAAATTCCCCTTTTATCCTATATGTTCCTACCCAGGAGATGAAAAATCTGAACAACAATAACTAAATGTCTTCTACCTGAGAAATCTATATTTCCAAAGGAAAGACTACACTACCAAAGGATTATACAGTACTCAAGAATTATACACTACCTCAGGAAAATACATAACCTAGCTGAGGATTCTACACAACTTGAGGATTCTACACAACCTGAGGATTCTACACTACCTGAGGATTCTACACTACCTGAGGAATATAAACACCTGAGGAATATACACACCTGAGAGGAATCTGTATACACTACCTGTGGAACCTACACTACCTGAGGAATCTACACTACCCCAGGAATCTACACTAACTGAGGAATCTACACTAGGGTACCTGAGGTATCTACACTAACTGTGGAATCTACACTACCTGAGGAATCTACACCTGAGGAATATACACTACCTGATGAATCTACATTACCTGAGATATCTACACTACCAGATCAAGGAGTCTACACTAACTGAGGACTCTACATTCCTGTGGGATCTACACTATCTCAAAGGACTCTATGCTACCTGAGGAATCTACTCTAGCTTAGAATTAATCTCAATTTCAAGCTTAGAAATCTACACTACCTTAAGGAAATCTTCGCTGCCTTAGGATTAACTTCACTTAAATAAAGGAAATCTAAATGACCAGAGAAACTGACACTAGTACCTGAGGAATCTACATCTAACAAACCATGCTATTCCTTTGAATATTTTTATAAAGAAGTTTTCTCTCCATATTCCTATGTAAATATCTAAATACTTATCCCTCATTGCCCCCCCCCCCCCCCCCAACACCTAGCTGTCATGATTTGAACAAACCTTGAATCTTCACAACATAAGAATATGTTTCCAGAATTTTGCATATTCATTGATAAATTAGTTTGTTATTACCAAGTTTTGTTGAAATCAAGTATTTTGAATAAAATATTTTGAAGATCTTATTTTATATTCATAGCAATGATAAAATGCAAAAGTATTTTTCTGAAAAACAAACTTTGGGAATAATATTTTGAGAAAAAAAAATTTAACAGGCAAACATACAGACATTTGGTGTATAATTTCTACAAGAGCTCACCAGGCCGTTCAGCTGCCCATTAAGGGTTTAAAGTACATTGGATGATTAAACAACTTGACCTTGACTTTAAAATTCAGCAGTTCTCCAAAATTGTGCCATTAATGTCAGAATAAATTAAAGGAACATTTTTGACTGAGACTTTGGAAATTGAGATACAGAGTGTACCTGATAGTTTATTCTTTTTTCAGCTTGAAAACATCATTGGAATGTTTATATATATACAAGTGCCAGTTAACATCCTAGTAACTTTTTTTTTTCTAGGGCAAAGAACAATTTATTCCTGGTGTGTGCATTTTTTATGACAATATATTCAATTTTAAAGCATATTAAAAAAGAAGCTTATAGAAAAATTAAATGCCATGCAATGTTAGGAAGTTCTACACCATCTCCCCATCTACTTTAAATAAACTCAACTGCACCCCCAGCTGAGTTGGAGGTAACACATAAACAATACGTAGAAAATATTGCCACTCAGACCACATACTTATCAATAATATTTCTGTTTATTTTGCATTCCTTCTGACAGAGCTGGGCATTGTTGTGGTACACAGTAGCTATTTGTTTTCGTCTCGAGTGGCTACATCCTGAGCTCAGCTAGCCTACCCTTCCTGATCTATCTCGAGCGGTCTCGAGCCTTCCATGGGCCCTCCATCCTTGCAGTTGACCTCGGCATTTTTACGACTTCGACATCATTATACTAATCGACTGGCAGCTGTTTTAAAGCCTTTTTAACAAGTACCTGTCAAATACTCACTAACTCCAATACACAATAAATATTTCTCCCCCCAAGATGGGGTAATTAACCTTTTTTGTTCCATTTCCACCTTTATCAATGGGTGACATTAACAATGACCATAAGCTAACTTTTAACAAATTAAAATTAATTACAGATAATGTCTTTTTTTTTTTATTTTTAATTTTTACTGATTAGTGAGGGGATGGATGAAATATGGAGTTTACCTAGGCGTATCACAAAGCAATCAAGGAGATCAATGACCTTTGCTGTGACCTTGAGGAGGGTCGTTAACCTGGGCAGTGGTCTACATGAGGACTATTTGGACAGCTGATTATTATGTATCCTCATAGACAGCTGATAGAAAGAGCATATATACAAATAACCTGTCAGGTGTTTCACCTAAATACAGTTACCTGGCTAAATATAAGATTGTTTAATTTCTTGATTTCGCTGCATTTTAATTGTTTTGAGTACAGTACATGTAACATCTTTCTTGTCAGCATATGATAAAATGTTTCCCCTTTATCAATTTATCAAGGGAGGGATGAGAATAAGGGGATTAAATACACTCTCTAATAAAAAAAAATGAATATCAGAAGGAATAATATAATCAGTTATTTTTAAAACAATATCATTGTAATTTTCATAATCTTAATGAATGTCTCTTGAATACAGGTTTACTTAAATAACCATTTTTTTTTTAAAAATAATATATTTTCACAAAGTCTAGTATATTAAAATACAATAATGAATTCTTAATGGCACTGTAAGGCTGTCAAAAAGTGGAGAAGGCGAATTAAGGGTTGCATTTTGGGCAATTTTGCTGTGAGACAGCTTTATTTTTGCAGTTTTATTGAAGTGCTGTATTCAGTGTTACTTACTTGAAAAGAAATTGACCAGGCAAGGATTACACCTTTGTTATTAATATCACTGTGTAACCTTGAACTTGCCCAAATAGCCTTGTG
The DNA here is from genome assembly GCF_032062105.1 of Saccostrea cuccullata. Lineage (NCBI taxonomy): Eukaryota > Metazoa > Mollusca > Bivalvia > Ostreida > Ostreidae > Saccostrea > Saccostrea cuccullata. The sequence goes on along the minus strand of NW_026933238.1, from coordinate 10,995 downwards.
TTTAAGGACAGTGACACACAATCAGCTCAGGAATAAATTTTATGAGGTACCAATTTCCTTTTTTTTTATAATTAGAATCTGAAAGTTAATCGTCCAGAATGTTCTCCATTTTTGCCAGTGACCTTGAACAGGCCTTGCCCAAATAACTTTGGGTCAAGGTCATCATAATATACTCTTAACATAATAAGCAATCTCTCTTTCTCAAGTCTTTTTTATCACCTAGCTCTTCAATACAAAATTATTTCAAGAATTAAAAAAAGAATTGGTTAGAATTAAGAGATGATAAGGATTTAACATTTCATTAAATGCATATATATACATACTGTACATGATAAAGAAAATTTATTATTGATTTGAGATAATTTCAGGACAAGAGTAAAAACGTCAGTGTGTATATTTTTTGTTTTTAGCTTGACCACATAAACCAAAATCAAAATAGGAAAAGGGAAAATAAATTATTTATAGAAAATAAATGCCCATTATTATACGATTATCTATGTACTACTGTCACATCTACAGGAAATGTTAAAGAGCCCTTGACTGACTTTCATACGCATTAAGTAAAAATTACGCAAAAAATTATGTGCATTGTGAGCATTTTGGCTTTATTATACGTCACTTCATAAAATTATGTTTGCTGATATAGCTGATATCGAAGTCGTGCATTTCAAATGTAATTCAAAATTTACAGTCAAAACTAGGTCAAGGTCACAAATCAAGGACAGAACTGCTAAATATACACCCAGTAGATTCTGACTAGACTGTTTACCACTAGCTGGAACTTAAAAAAATAGGACAACAGTTGCCTTTCATTTGGACAAATGGAGCATTTATTTTGAGGGCTTATATCGTCATTCAGAAGTTTGGAGTGCAGTTTCATATTCAACTAAAGTTGCCCTTTTTTGCAATTAGTTTTCATATGAAATAAGATGTGTTTGCCAAACACTGATGCCCCCATATAACAGCTTATGGTGAGGATTGATTGATTGTATGTTGTTTAATGTCCCTCTCCAGAATTTTTCAATAATACGGAGACGCCACCACTTGCCGGTGGAGAGCTGCAAATTTTGTCCTATACTCGGCACTTAGGGCCGTTGAGCAGGGAGCCAGGGATCTTTTTCTTGCCAGCACCTACTGCAACATTGGACCTCAGTTTATGATCTCATCCGACGGACCGGTCATCCAACAGTGGAATTCAAACCCGCGACGTAAGGATCAACTCCTTACTTTGCAAATCTAGAGCAGACCCTCTAACCAATGTGCCATGCAGGTGACTGGTGAGGATTTATCAAATGCAAGTTACACCCTAAGGTAAAAGGGTCAAAATTGTTGGTATCCAAAGGAAGGTCTTGTACACCTGTGGAATATGAAAGCCCTTGTACTAATTGTTCAAAAGTTGTGGCAAAGTTCTTTGTAAGCGGGTCTATCTAACTCTAAGGTCAAAAGGGAAAAACACATTTATGGTCTTGACACAGTGAATACACTTATGAAGACCAAAGTATGAAAGCTAGCTATCATCAAATATTCAAAAGTAATGTCCGAGGTTAAAGTTTGAAATTTTTTGTAAAAGTGGGTAAAACTCCAAGGTCACAGGGGCCAAATTGGTGGTACCCCAAAAAAGGTTGGCCTTGTCATAAGGATTATACCTGTGAAATATTAAAGCCATAGTCCCACCAGTATATAAAACCCATAACCCCATCCACTCAAAAGTTATGGGCAGGGTTAAAGTTTTTGCAGAGACAAACAGACTGATGGACAGATAAATGCAAAAACTATAAATGGCCCAAGTCTTTGACTATGGGTGCACAAAAAAGAGAATATGTAAGAAAAATAATACATGTACATGCAAAAGAAATACAGATCGAGTCACTCTAAAATTCATATCACATTAAGAGGTTTATCTGAGACATGGCCAAAGAAATAATTAAGAATCAATGCAAGCAAAGACCAGCAATGTGAAAAAAAAAAGATTTTTTTCCTGGAAAATCTAATACTTCTTTCCCTTTTTAATCCCTCAAATAGCCATATTATGCAAAGTAAATGCATTATACTTGCAAAATGCTTAGGACAAGAAATCTTTTGCAAGAATATTATACTTCCACTGGCTTTGATTGAAAATATCAGACTCATAATGGATCATGTCCCTTTATATGAGCACACAGCAATTATCTTGGGAATTTTCTTCCCCCCCCCCCCCCCCCCCCAACTTGCTTTGCCTGCATGCTGCCAACTGGCTGCATGTCTTTTACAAATTCTGCTTGGGAGCTAGGTCTCAAACCTTGGAACTCCCTAATTAGATTGAATTTGAACATTTGAACATCAGTGTTAATTCTCATCGTAGTCCTTGTAGAGTTTGTAAAACGGTATTATCTGATCCAAAGTCACGAAAGAGTGGACTCTTGAGACATGGTGAGAACCATTATGGTTTTAGATGCAATTTCAATGTATAAAACTGCAAGAGAATGACATGTTGTTTGCACAATAACAGCAAGACGTGATTGAATCTCTTTTAGAAAATAGTGCTCTAACTTATGTCATTCTTTCTTTCAAATTTTATCTAATTGGAGCAAAATTTCGACTATACATGGGCTATTCTTGCATCCATAATTATTTAACACATCTTTAAGGATGCCTTAGGAAATGCATCTGGCCTAATTATTTTCCAACTGCATCAAATGGAAGAATTAAAAGTTTTTCTTGGAATATATTTTAACCTCATATCCCCGAAATGTCTTTATAATTTTAAGGTCAGAATACAATTAAAACACACAATGTATACATTACCATTGCCAAAGAAGTAATATTTACTCAAATTGGTGATTATAATTCATTCCCTTCATTAACTATAATAAAGCATTCTGATCACTTGGGATAAATACAACAATTTTCATCTCAAATTTTCAAGAAAAACATGTTAAATGCCATATTTTTTGACTTTCTTATGATTTAAATTACTGCAAGGATGTTGAAAATTCAGATGTCACAATTTAAGATTTCATGTGACGTACTGATTAAAAAGTTTTCTTTTTCAGAAAACAATAATTTACAGGACCAGCCCCTTTAAAAACCACAAATTACAGTTGAAAAGCTTGTACAAAGCTATGACTGATTGCCTTTCAAATCTCAAATTGCTTACACTACATAGAAAACAGGTTTTTTATGCATTTTTAAGCCGCACAAAAAACAATCCCATGAGTCAGTCAACTTCCTGTTTGACTCCTGTTGCAGAAGAGAGTCTGCACCAAATCCAAAATGCGTACTGTTTTCGAAAATCATTGTAGACATTATTGCATAACTTCTCATAAAGACGTTCCAATACAAACATTAGAAATAATTCTAACAAGGTCCTGAAAATCTAAACAAGATGTTATTTTTTTCCCTTCATAAGTTTGCACAAATTCATTTTGATTTTAACCATCAGAAATATTAATTAAGGATAAAAAAGCTATTTATTTCAAATGTTATTACTCGTTAGGTTTACAATTTTTTTTTTATTTCTGCAATTACAAGAAGATAGAGTTTCACAAGCTGAAATTTGAATTACCAAACAGACATATCGAAAGAAATGTCCTGTGACACAGTATATCATAATTTTATAAATATATTTCTATATAATTTAAATACAAAATTTTACAGATTAAAAAACTATTTAACAAAAGTCGTTTATTTCATTATGATTTCCCTGCAGTCAATAATTTAAAATTTAATTTTCAGTCAACACTATTTTGTCGAGTCACAATAATGACTATAGCTTTAAAACAACAGCTGTTTCCTTTTTAATGTATAGTTATGTTTTTTTATTTTTAATTTTTTTGTCAATTAAGTACATATGTGCAGCAAATTTTTTCCAACACAGATAAGCAGGATTTGAAATTATATACATTCAGCAACATTTTTACTGCACTATAGCTCCTAAAAAGCATAATTAATTGAAGTACACAAAAAAAATCAAAACAATCTACATATGGTATAAAGTTTAATACATTTTACATGTACTATTGTAATATCTAGACATATAATTAAAAAGAGACGTCCAAAAATATAATAAACAAAATCTAAGTCCCCCTCAAAACAACACCGCAAGGTGTCAAATCTTGGATAAAGACTTTAGCTATTAGGTTTTTCTATACTTATAAGATTTCAACAGGAATAAGAACAGCAAACTTGACAAGATCTTTAAGAAAAACAGAGAGAGAATGGATGAAAACTTTATAGTTTGCTAGCCTTAGTGTTGCAACGGGAAAAATAAAAAATAAAAATACCTAGCCAATGTCATCATCGTAAAAAACACAGATAATGAAAAATTACGTCAACCAAAACTAAAGGGACCACAGACCATCGGCTGCGCGTAAATGTCAGCTTGTCATACGACAGATCGTAAATCATTAGCTCCGAAATTAATTTCTTTGTATAAATACAATTAAATATTGTTTTAGAATGGCAGCGTATGCATTTTCTATACAGATAAGTCTGGGACAATATGTCAATGATATGTTTTATTGGCCTAATATGCACTAAATGTGACAGTTATATGACTATGTGAATTATCATAAAATTAACTGAATTCAATTTTAACACCATCAATTCACTTTCAATTGCATTAAGATTAAAGATGTCTAATTTATGTTAATATATATTGTAAATAAACTTTAAAAAAACAAGAGAAATATATCCTAAACCAACTAAATTTTTTTTTCATTTTTTCAACTTCCATGAAAATTTCAATACGTTAATACTTCTAACTTAAGGGAGAGTTCAAGCAAAAATAAAATAAAACAATTTAGTCAGCGATTGCCATTGAATAAATAAATAACATTGCCTCTATACAAATCACCGAGTAAGTAAAAGATTTTTTTTCATCTACCGGTAATAAATTCCCTAATTCTACAGATACGATTTCTCATGGATGTATTGCATTCCTTGATTTTACAGTTACAGAACGAGCGGTCGATAACAATTTCTATATACTTTCAAACATCAAAAAAAGTTTGATGCGCAGTTGTCAATCCCTGTTGTCAACACAACACAGACGTATTACGATTGTTGTAAGATAACATCTCACAATCATCAAATGGCTGCACAGACAGAAAAGAATCCGTTTGTGACAGATATGGATATTTTTGCTACTATAAACTTCATATAATTAACGGTATGCAGACAAATACAGTGATCTTATAGACTACGATCTCTATTAGTTGATCCAAACAATAATAAGTTAACAGAATAAAGTCGGCCCTATACATGTATATACAAGTATCTCTATATTTTGAACCCTTCCTACAGACCCTGGAGGGTTGAAGGAGGGGGGGTGCACCTTGCACACACCTACACCCTTTTATTTTTCAAATTCAAGACAAATTATGCCTACTTCATTCCTGCCCATCAGAATCTTTAGAATCTATAGCAGCTTTAATAATCTTTAAGAATTTTGACCCCTGGACTTTAGTCCCTAAAACAACTGTAGGACTAGAGCAGGCCCCTAGATCCCCAAACTAATCATCTGTGTACCTTCCCTTTAGAATCCTTAAGTCTCAGACTAGCTTCCCCAGCAAAACCTGACTCTGAAAGAAATGTCAGTCATAAAATATCATGAACAAATTCATATGAAATATTTTCTCCCCAATCTACAATTCTTTCTCCAAGCTATATTCTTTCTATTTTGAATGGAAAAATAAAACGTCTGCATAATCCTTAGCACCAAGAGAGAAGTGCAAAATGATTCATACCCCCCTCTCCCTGCATTATCTGTGTAGTAATTTTATTTTGCAAGAAATGCCTGCAAGGATGCATTTCAATGGTGCAACAAGTCAGCAAAGCTAAGTAGCATTCGCTATAATAGCAAAAAGAACCAAGAACTTCACACGCAGACATTCCATGGCTATAAAATTATCAAATTAATTTTAAATGAGGCTATTCAATTTTTAAGACTACTCCGAGGGTTGCATTATCATGACTCACATAACACCAAAGGAGCCAGTTTTTGCACACTTAGAGCTCAGAATTACATCATGTTAATTCCCTTTTTTCCAAAGCTTTTCCAGAACTCTGCATGCATGAAATCAGAATTTCATTTCTCTTCACTTAGAAAACAGAATTCTATAAAGAAATAAAATCTAAAATTATATGTTTGAAACTCCTAAAATTAAAAATTACAAACATATTATACAGGCAAACAAATATAAACCCCAATCCTATTAAGGATTGTCTCTACAATATAATAATGACAATAAATGACTTCAAAGATTCACATAACCTTGAATGTTACTAAACAACCCATCAATAAGGTAATATAATTTATGCATCAATTTAAAACAGTATCTTAATGTCTTAGAATATTACAATGTTGATCAAGCAAATCAATCTTTACACGGTAAATTCCAGAATGTTCTTTTTTCAAGGTTTATATTATTTCTGGAGAGAGAGAGAGAGAGAGAGAGAGAGAGAGAGAGAGAGAGAGAGAGAGAGAGAGCTAGTAGTCTTTTTTTTTTAACAAGTGCACTAAAAAAGTGGTCAAGCATTCCCTCGTAAATAGTCACATTAATCTAGATATAAATCCTACAACTCACCAATATACATTAAAGTGCATGACTCTATCCCCTCCGTCTAAGGGGTTAGGCCATAATAAAAATATTCCTAGATTCTCATCCCCGCCCGCCCCGATTTTGTACCCCCACCTCGATTTTTTTTATTTCTGTTTTTCTTCGGCTTAATTCTGATCGGGATCGGTATCCATCTACCATTCTACTTTCCAGCTGAAAAGATGGTAATTGCTGTAATACATGTGTATATATTTTAAACAAGGGTCATTGGTTGAAAAAGATTGGTGATGATGTGAAGTAAGAGATTACTATGACTTTTATTCGGGTATTATAGATAAAATTACACCGATTGACCAAGTCAATAAAAAATCTGCAAAATTGAAAAAATAAAAAATATAAAATAAAAGCCGCCCGCCCGCCTCGATTTTTAAAAAAATTCAGATGAGAATCTAGCAATTTATTTTTTACGGCCTTATAAAACTTTTTATGAGTTGATTGGATTTTTTTTACAGGGTCAAGCAAAATAGGACAAAAAGAAATTTAGTTTTGCTAAACAAACCCTTTTTTAATTGAAAAAAAAAAATCAGATTTAAAATGCTATTCAGATAATTATGGGGCATTTCATTAGTGGGACTGATGATGGCCTCATGAACTTCCCAAAGCAAATGCAATTTTTCTGTAGAAATTACTGCCATGCATGAGGCTATACCAGGTGCTTTAAAATTACAGTAATTGGAAAAGAAAAAAAAAAGAACTGAAAATAATCCTTTTCTTTTTATTTTTACCCTATCAATTGGCCACTAACTTATACTACAAAGAATTCTCATATTTATTCAAAATTTTTTATCATACATGTTGCTACCAGCATTTTGAACTCATAATTTCTAACTGGAGTATATGTAAAAGTTACAAATCCCTGACCTTTCTGCTTGCAGGTGAACACCAAAGCACAAATCTCTGTGCCTTACGCAGAGCTGTAAGTCACCTCATAAAATCACACCTCATTAACGTACCTGACCCGTAGATCTTGGCTCGATCCCCCCACCTTTTGGACTTTCAGACACAGGGTGCAATAAATGTCTCCCATCATTTTCAGTCCCTAGACTGAAATCCAACGAATAATGCGCAAAAACGACTTTTATCTCTATACATCACCTGAGTTCTGATACGTAGGAAGTCCCCTGTTTTTATCAGTCTCTGTCCCTACAGCTGATCACTGCTAACATTAGCCAGGACAGACTTTAATGACCCTAACTTGTACAATCCAGTCTATTCTCTTCCCTCAGCAATGCTGCAGTTTGCCAGAAGTGAGGCAGGGATACACAGAACCATGAGATGTGAACTGTGATACGCTCCCCTTGTTCTACAGGGTTTCTTCCTACAGTATGTTTGTCTGTCCAAACTGTCCTCTCCCCTCCTGATGAAGTACTCAGATAAGGCATTATATGTCTCGGAAAAATACTGAAATATCATTTGTCTTGCACTGTGCCACAAACAGTGGGGCATTTCTAGACAATTTTTTTCCCCATTGAAATAGAAACTAGTATTTCCAAGATTTTTTATGAAAAAAAAGACAGGAATTTTTTTTGTAGACATGTTCATGTATCAGTGTACAAAATAAAATTGTCTCTGGTGTCAACTTACTTCATTATTAAGAGAGAGAGAGAGAGTCTGAGACTGTATGAATTTATGACCTTGACCTTTTGACCTCAAAATCAATAGGGTCCTCTTTAGGCCATAGGAAGTTGCATTGTAAAATTTTATTGCAAAAACTCAAAGTCTTTGGAGATGTCATCTAGAAATGAAAGTGCAATTCACATAGAGTCAGAATATAATGAAGTTATGTCTGACCTTTTAACTTCAGAATCTAGGGGGGTGGGGTGGTGGTGATGTTATTCTTTAGACCATAGAGAGTTGTAATATAAAAGAATGTAATTAAAAAACCTCAAAGGTTTTTAAAATTTTTTCCAGAAATGGAAGTGCGACACACAGACAAAAAGACAGGTAAAATTTGGGATAGACATTACACTGAAAGACTGATGGACAGACAGACCCAAATTAATATCCCTTATGTTAAGCATGCTCACTCTTCCATGCCACCTGATCCCACCTCTGATGTTTTGGAGGTTGATGTTTGCTCTGCTCCTAATTTTGTGTTGTTAAATGCAATTTTGAGCTAGAATACGGTTCGTTATCTACACATTCATATTTCATTTAAGTAAAACTTAACAGAATCAGGGCCACATATATCTGTCTCATAATCATGGCTTAATCCTGTCAACAAAAATTTATTTTTAGAACAAAATGCTAAAACGACAAGGTTTTCTCTCTATATACAAAGGAACTAATGAAATCGGATAAACCATCCTTCTTTGGGGTAATTTACTTGTTGCATTTGACAGCTGAATGTACAAGCCAGACTTAAATGCACAGCAAGCATATAAAAACCTTCTATCCAATTTTCTTCTTGATTCGGTATAAGCGGAAATTTTTATTAGTGTCTAGTGACTGATAAAATATAAGGTTATGTAATGCCGAACCTAATTTGGCTACTGAAAGCCTAGAGTTATGGAGGGTGCTAAAAATAAGGACATTATTCACATCGGTCTACCAAATACCATTAAAATCAGACAAGTAGCCATGAGGAAAGAATTGACTTTACAAGAAAAAAATGGAAATCTCATCCATTGAATAGATCAGTATAGATTAGAAAAAAATATTTCCATAACAATAAATTCAAATGCGACAGCCGTTCAAATAACCCGGTTTGGTTATATACTGAGTAGTATTTTTTAGATCTCATCAGTGCACAAAGATTAGAAAGATTTTAATTTTTTTTTTTTTTGTAATTTTTTTCATAATTTCAGTTTACTTAACACTGCTGTGTGCTGAAACCAAAAACAAGGCAATGAGGATTTATCTCTCTATAGTTATTTATGCATTCAACATCTGCGTAAATAACTCTCTTCTTTTATAAAGACACCTACGACAGTTTATGAAACATTGCTTATGTAAAGTCTTTCTTTTAAAGTTATGTAAATCAATTGATAACATCTGAAATCAGTAATAAGACCAAAATATCTCTTCACTCAACCAAGAATAATTTTTTAAGATCAAGGTCATTTTCCAATTTTTTTTTCTACCAATAATACTTTGTTAATATAGATTATTTATTTTTTAAGTTAACCCATAACAGCAACTCTTTAAAGAAATTATGATCATTATCAGTCATGAAATATGTTCAGACTATCAAAGAAAAGGGAGATTACTCTCTCATTTTCTTGATCAATCTCATCAACGCAATTGTCATATAACAAATTTATTCTGTTGCTTACAGAAGCATTGTAAATATATGGACAGACTCGTTCAATACACGAAGACAGTATTCCCTTGATTAATGATACCTCACAGAGAAAAAAAAACTGCTGAAATGTCAGCGGAGAATTCCGAAACCCGCCGATAATCAGGGGTTCAAGTAATAAACTGAAATCAACAATTGCCCTGACATGTGTAACAAAGATAACCCAGAGTCCATTAACATCATCTTGCGGAAAAGACCTCTTCTTTTTTAATTTATTATATTTTTCGAGTCCATCAAAAATAAAACCCCTGGCCTCTCATTTCCCCCATTGGTTTTAAGCTTCTTTTAGAGATAAGGGGGAACCATTCCATATCGCAATGTCATCGCTTGTAAAACTAATGGGGGGTTTTTTACCAGCATTGGGCCCCAGAGCTCTGTGTATCTAGCTTAATGAAGCGAGTGACCATTTGTTTTTTACCCTCTCCCCGAGATAATACCGGGTACCTATAATGATTCACCAGCCTCCGTTTCACTTCAGACCTGTCATCAACAAGTTTTAGACCAAAAAATACAACAAAATTATCATGACCCTGAGTATCGTAAAAGATATCTTTTCCATTAATCAAGATTATGTAACTGATGGGAAGATTTAAAATCCAAGAATTGAAGATGACTCTCTCCCTTTATACAAAATTTTTTTTTGAAATATTAATTTAAAATTTTTTTTTTCCCATTTTTTTTTTTTTTCCCCCATTACATATTTTCTTTTTTGTGATGTAATTTTCCTTTCAACAAGTTTGCATGGATGAGTCCCAGGTAATCAGGGGGTTATTTCTCTTGTCTAAATGTATGATGACACATTCCATGACTAGATTATTAAACCTCGATCCACAGCATCAGCACAGGCAGAATTCTGAATCAACCACATTATCATTTGTATAATAGAATGGAATTCCTCCGTTGATTATAATCTTAAAACAGGTCAATTAATTTGAAATTGCTTGATAATCAAACCACTGAGGAATTCTTTTCAAAAATAAGGTATATTTATATAATGTTTTTTCTCAATTTTAAACCCCCCGCCTTTCCCCCAGCATGGGAAAAAAAAAAGAAAAAGTTAAGACTTTATTTGCAGAGTCAGATCATTTTACCTTT
>NW_026933237.1:0-57436 GCF_032062105.1 Saccostrea cuccullata | reverse complement strand
ATTCCGAGAAAAGTGTTATAGCTTTCATGGGAAAAAGAAATGTTCCTTGCTCTGAGTGATGACTATCTGGGCACTGAATATGTAGTCCCGGTATACCACGATATCACATGGAGGAGTATCCTGGGATTGGGCAACCCGACTAACGATGATATAACTGTCAGCTTAAAATTCCCTGAAAAAAGAAACTTCGAAGGAAACTTGTGTCCAAATGAGACGTTGGACCTGACTCTGCAGAGTTACGAAACAGAATCTCTAACATACAGCTGTGATATAACAGGAACGCGAATTGTTTCTTCAGAAAAGCTGATCGTTTACACAGCAAGTATACCATTGAGCAACTCAGGAGGAGCAGAATATCTTCTGGAACAACTGTTACCAATCACCTTGTGGGGAACGCATTACGTGGTGGTCCCTTTAGGAGATCGTCCTTACGGCAATGTATTGACGATTGTGACTGCTATTGACGACACGACAATCCATATTTCAGGGTATGATTTTGTCACCATTCCGAACAAGTATGATAGGATCCAAAGAAACTACTATTATTTTTTTGACTCTCTAATTTTGTGCACGCGATTTCTTCTTCTTATTAAGAAGACTACTGGATGGAATGACATGTGTGCGCGAATTTTTCAGTGAAGATGTGTTGTTAGATGAACTTGATCTATCTGAGCGATTTTTTGGAAATTCTTTTTGGTGCCAAGTTACGGGACATTTCCTGATTTTAAAATGACATTTTGTCTGTGGTTAATCTCCAGAACGGTAAAAGATATCAATGTGAAACTTTCAGGGATTATAGATCGTGATATATACTATCCAGGACGCAACCTTTCGTTCGTCGTCAATACTTCCTGTCGTTAGGAGATGCGAATTGAAAAAATCGTATTTTCTAACTTTTTTGTTTTCCAATAGTTTTTATTTATTTTTGGAATATTAATAGAGACCTTTCTATTGATGCTTACTATATCAGTTGTTTGATTATTGGTTAATCTGAACTCTAGATATTAATATTTGAAAATCTGAAGCGGGCCCAAGATTGCGGCTGCCTCTGTCAACTCCGCCATTTCGCGAGTAGGGGTTTATGGAGGCAGCTGAGCGTTTGATTAAACGATTCTGATATAAGGATACATGAAATGTAAAAAACTACTTCGACTCTCACGTAGTAGTGAAATGGTTGGAGGAGTTACGTCCCGTTACTTGTTTATATTATAATAGCTAATCAATGTAAATATTGTTATTAATTGGTCAATTGACAAAAGAATTATACTAGTATTATTGATAAATGATGTTGTGTTAGAAAATAATAATAGTGTTGCCAAAAGAAAGGCAGTCTGTTGTATTTTATCAATATGATATCTGATAACTTATGATCATTGATTAATTTGAGTTACAAGGGGGCAGTACAGCCCACTGGTTTGTGTCTTCACTTTTGGTACAGAAACCGATTGGTTTATCAATCAAATCGAATTGTGCAAAGTTACTGTAGTTTGTGACTTGTTAAAATATAGTTGTGTGACGTTAGCTATAGGTTTGTCATTAGGACAGAGAAGCTCTTACAAAGTTAAATCATACTGTGTAAGTATATTGTAGCTACTTGGCTAGAGTTAAAATGTCAACTTGGTAAGCAGTAAGACACCAAGCAGGTGTTAAAGGCTAAATCAAGAGGCACCAGGCAGGTGGCTGTTGACTCATATAGTCAGTTGTATAGTGAGGCAATTGTCATATGGCACCAGGCAGGTGCCGGTATTAACTGAAGATATATAATTGTACAAAGCACTTAGGTCATTTGATTTAAAGACACCAGGCAGGTGTCATATTATTATCTGTATATATTGCATTCAATCGTATCCCCAGTAAAACTTGGTAATCCGAGCACGGACGTACTGACCGCTCAGGTCCGACACGTTACAGTAGTAAGTTGCAATTGAGTGTCAATCTTAAAACTTAATTTCCGTTTCACTGCTTTAGTGTAACTGGGCTAGATATGATATGTAATGTGTATAATGTGTTACATATACTTTCTTAACGTCGAAATAAAATAAAGGCGCTAAGAATGTTTTATTTTTTTAATTTAATTGAAGCTTTCATACCTATTTAATAGATCAGTCCAAAGAAAAGGCGCGAATATTTACTCGTGGCGTTTGGCGCGAAATTATGAATGCTTTTTATAATTCTTAGACAGGTGAAATGTTGCAAAAGTACCGTATACACAAGTATATTTAGAGCAGTACTCCCAATAGCTTAATGGTTAGCGCGTTGGGGATATAAAAGTAAAAAAAAAAAAAAGCGCATTCACGTTGGCGACATGGTTTCAATCCTCCTTGTGACCAAAATTTTGAATCTCTTTTCAGCTCGATTTTACGTGGGTTTCTTTTCCTAAAACGGACGGAAGACCTCTCGTTGCTCGCAACGAGATCGTATCTAGTTATTATTATTATTCTTTTTATTATTTTTTTTCCAAAATTTTGTGCACGCGATTTCTAGACCTTGGAATTATGAAATTTTCAGCGATGTGTCTATTGTTTCTGAGCGATTTTTTGAAAATTCTTATCTGGTGCCAAGTTACTTTCCTGATTTTAAAATGACATTTTGTCTTCGGTTAATCTCAAGAACGGTACAAGATATCAATGTGAAACTTTCGGGATTTAGATTTTACTATCCAGGGCCGACCTTTATTATTATTATTATTATTATTATTATAAAAGCGTATTTTCTAACTTTTTTGTTTTCCAATATTTTTTATTTATTTTTGGAATATTAATAGTGACCTTTCTATTGATGCTTACTATATAAGTTGTTTGATTATTGGTTAGTCTGATTCTGATATTAAATTTTCACAGTCGATGCGGCTGCCTGTCATCCGCCATTTCGAAGGGGTTTATTCCGGCAAATTAAACGATTTTAAGGATATATGAAATGTAAAAAACTACTTCGACTCTCACGTAGTAGTGAAATGGTTAGGAGTTACGCCCCGTTACTTGTTTATATTATAATAGCTAATCAATAAAAATATTTTAATTAATTGGTCAATTGACAAAAGAATTATACAAGTATTATTGATAAATGATGTTCTGTTAAAAATTTAGTGTTGCCAAAAGAAAGACAGTCTGTTGTATTTTATCAATATGATATCTGATAACTTATGATCATTGATTAAGTTGAGGTACAAGGGGGCAGTGCAGCCAACTGGCTTGTGTCTTCAGTTTTGAACAGAAACCAATTGACTGCCGTCATATGAAAAGGGCCCTTTTTTTGACGTCACAATGCTCAGAAAACGACGTCAAAGTCGCGGTATTGTAAACACGGAAGTAATTTTTGTTGACTGCATTTTGTAAACAAGAAATAAAACTGAATTTCAAAGCGTAACAAAAGTTTAAAACTTGATGCGGGCATTTTTTAATTGGTATATGATATTATTACAATTTAGTACGTAAATTTATTCATAATTAAGTATTTAACTTGATGTAGATATACGGAGCATTGGGCATTCACATTGCTAGCTATGAAACAGCGATTAAAACGATGTTTATGCATGAATAAATTAAAGATATTGCATATTTGTTTTCTGAGCAATTTACAAATGCTTAAATTTAAATTCATGTTAAGAAGTCTTGATACTTAAAGGTATATTCCATAAACATGTATATTTTTTTTCAGAGAGAGAGAGAGAGAGAGAGAGAGAGAGAGAGAGATCTATGCATATATAGTAATTACCGTTCTTATAAGCGCTACTTTTTTTCCTGAAAATACATATACCATAATTTAGAAGTATTTATCCATGGTAATTTTAACCCATAGTTTATCATACTGATATACCCCGATAACCAACTCTCGGTACACTGTCGATTTTAAAATGTGTGTTAAAAAAACGGGGGGTTAAGAAGACAAGCCAAAAGATCTCCGAATAAAAAGACACAATCACTCTTTGATTGAATAGAGATGCTGGTAACATGGGCGATCCAAAAATTTTACATAAACAAATATTTTTTTTTACTAAATTAACAGTAATAGAATATGCTAAGGGAAAAAATACGGATGATGGAGAAGCCACGAAAATTTTGCTAAAATAAATTTCGTTTCAAAAATTAATTTAAAATGATCAAATAAATACATTCAAAGAAATTGTATGGTAAAAATTAATATTGTTTCAAATTTCTGAAATTGTTCCGATGAAATGAATGGATGAAATCCCACTGGAACCTATTTTGCAATATGTTAAGAAATTAAATACAGCTATTGTAGACTTTTCCCAAAAGCATTATACCCAATGTTGAAGAAATTAACAATATTACATCGACAGTGATATTATGAATGAGGATATCTTAAACCAAAGGGGAAAAATATAGACTAAGCAAAAAGACGTACGAATTTCTGGATAACATCAAATACATCACTGAAAGAGCAAACGTATGTGACAAATTGTTATGGGTGTAATTTCCAAAAGTTATGAAAATGTTTAAAATCTTTAAAAACTTTAATGAGCGTGAAATATATCACTGACTATTCAATTCATGATTTGAAATAAATAAGTTACATTCTGCGTTGAAATCTTTAACTCTGATACATGTATCAAAATATCCCGCATATCTCGACATTGATTTCTTAAAGTTCCAAGATAAAACTTTATATCATAATCTTAACATGACTCTACGGAAAGAAATTAATAAACAAACACATATTCTTCTATTAAATAAAATATTGGCCGTTACGGTCGCACGCAAGTAGCAACGGGGGTTAGGGGGTGTACATTGAAAGTCCCCCCCCCCCCACCTCCACACACATACACACTTTTTGTTGCAGCATAGTCAAATTTGTGCACTATAGGGCAAAAGAATAAGGCACTGTATTATGTTTGATTAAGAAAAAAATTGATACTGAAAGAAGACTGAACCTACCCCTCGCTTCCCCAACGGCGAAATTGGATTCAAGTTTCGACACACACACCCGTTTTTTGGTTGAGTAGGTTTTTTAAGGTAGATTTCTTTTTTCCTGACTGACCCCCACCCCCACCCCTCTTTTTTAAACGAGTTGTGTGGGGATAGGCGAAGGTACGAGTCAAATGTTTTTTTTTTTTTATTTTGATATGTTTGGTATTACTATGTTCTGAAGAAATAACTCGGGGAAAATGGTTTGCCTAAATATTTTCAGCAAAAGAGAGTCAAACTAGAGCGGTATACTATTACTTAATTAACAGCATTAACTAATGTTGGACGTAATAGTTCATAACTGGATAAGACAATCGCATCGAAATGTGAAAAAACTTATAAGGTATCAAGTTAATTAGCCATTGTCACGGAGGAAAATGAGTAGATGACTGTTCGTGGCCTTAAGAAAATTGTTTTGCTTGTCAAGTAAAACTTGGTGGTTGAAAGTGCCCACAACTGAAAAAAATATAGCTACCCCCCACCCCACCCCCACCCCCCGTCCCCCACTGAAATGGCTTCCTAAGGGGCTGCCCTTAAATATTTCTTTTGTTTCAATAGATTTCTCAAAATTTAAAACAGCAAATTCCCAGATTAAATTATACAATATTATATATAAATCATTTTTTGAGATCATAGTAACGGTCCTTCAGCAGAAAAAATTCTAACCGAATTTAATTGTAATTTACTTTTTAAAAAAAACAAGAAGTTAAAAGATAAATTGAGGAAAATTCAAGGCTGTTTCCTAAAATTCATTTGTCCTTTATTTGCCTATTTAGTAGGTTTCCATAAAAGCCGTTTTATATAAACAATGGAAACCTCTTTAAACATTTTCAATAAAATATTCAAAAATATTTTTAAAATCCGATTGTGGTAAATCATTTTTTTGAATGTTTAAAATAAACGTTTTAAAAAAATCTACATATCTTGGCGTATCTAAATTTATTATTTCTCAATTGAATTCTTCGGTGATACAGAAAATACATGGTGTTTTTTTATCGTAACAGTTATAGGGAATAAAGATACGTGCGTGTGTGTTTATTATGCTTTTATAAGATTTTTTTTAATTTTGTGCTTTTTGCGATTTCTGCGCGCGGTGTACATCTGCATCGGATTCTCTCTATATATACATTTCTTTTAATCTTTAAGTGTTACAACTGCTTTTTATATTATTTTTATCAATTGAATTAGATTATTTTATTTAAAAAGAATAATTTGTATGGATATAAACAAATATTATTTTCCTACTGATTATGTTATAAAGCGTTCATTTCCTGATTTTTTTAAAAATTACATTTTGTCCAAAATTAGCAGGAAAATTAAAATATACAAAAACGGTAAAAGATATCACAGTGAAACTTTCAAAACGGATTATAACAACATGTAATAACATGTAATTTTTAGATTTTTGAAAAATGAATTAGACGCAGGCGACGTCATTACGTTTTCACTGAGTAACGTCAAAGTTATTTTTGGAGCGCCTCACTAAAATGCTCATAAAATAAAAAAAGCGTATTTTCAAAATTTATTTTTGTTTTCCACTATTTTTCATTTATTTTTGGGCCCTTTTCTCGTGACGGCATAGTGTAACCCTTGTGCATTTATGTTTACTATGTAAGTTGTTTGAATATATAGGTTTGTCATTCTGAACTCTAGATATTAATATTTGAAAATCTGAAGCGGGCCCAAGATAATGGCAACTTGTAAGCAGTCAACTCCGCCATGTTAAAGGCTAAATCAAGAGGCACCAGGCAGGTCGTTGACTTATATAGTCAGTTATATAGTTAGGTTGTCATATGGCACCAGGCAGATGCCGTTTGATATATAACAAAGCATTCTGACATAAAGATACATGAAATGTATATAAAACTACTTGGACTTTCACCGAAGTAGTATGTTGCAATTGAGTGTCAATCTTAAAACTTAATTTCCGTTTCATTGCTTTAGTGTAACTGGGCTAGATACATATGTAATGTGTATAATGTGTTAAATATACCTTCTTAACGTCGAAATAAAAAAAAGGCGATCAGAACGTTTTATTTTTTTATATTTCATTGAAGCTATCACACCTATTTAATAGATCAGTCCAAGGAAAAGGCAAATATTTTCTCGTGGCATTTGGCGCGAAATTATGAATAGTGGCCCGCCTTTTTAAATTCTTAGACAGTGTACTGTTGCAAAAGTATACACAAGTATATTTAGAGCAGTACTCCCAATAACTTAATGGTTAGCGCGTTGGGGATAACAAAGAGAAAAAAAGCGCATTCGAATTGGCGACCTGGGTTCAATGGACCTACTCCTTGTGACCAAAATTTTGAATCACTTTTCAGCTCGATTTTACGAGGGTTTTTTTTTTCCTGAAGCGGACGGAAGACCTCTCGTTGCTCGCAACGAGATCGTATCTAGTTATTCTTATTATTATTATTATTCCGTACACCAAATTTTGTGCACGCGATTTCTCGAAGACTACTGGATGGATTTTCATGAAATTTACAGAAATTATGTATCGTTATCTGAAGTTATTTTTTCCGAGAGATTTTTTGAAAATTCGCTTCTGGTGCCAAGTTACGGGACATTTTCTGATTTTAAAATGACATTTTGTCTACGGTTAATCTCAAGAACGGTAGAAGATATAAATGTGAAACTTTCAGAGATTATTAATCAAGATATTTGCTATCCAGGACGCGACCTTTCGTTCGTCGTCAGTACTTCCGGTCGTTAGGACAAGCGAATTAAAAAAAATGTATTTTCTAACTTTTTTGTTTTTCAATATTTTTCATTTATTTTTGGAATCTTAATAGAAACCCTTCCATTGATGCTTACTATATAATTTTTTTGAATATATATAAATATATACTCTAGATATTAGCATTTGAAAATCTGAAGCGAGTCCAATATGGCGGCTGTCTCTGTCCACTCCGACATTTCGCAATAGGGGTTTATGGAGGCAGCCGAGCGTTTGCTTGAACGAAAGTAACATAAGGATAAATGAAATATAAAGGTATACTTTGATTGTCACGTCGTACTTACGTAACAAACTTAAATTTAATGTAAGGTCTTCTCAAACGTCTTCTATAATTGGTTTTGGTTAGTTGTCAAAGAAAGAAAGGACTAAAAGTGCAAATGAAATACGAAATTTTTGTTTTGCACGACGGAAAAACAGATCGTATATCATAGTTATAAGAAATAGTTTTTCAAGAGACAATATCGATGTATATCTGAAGTATAAAGCTTAACTATTGTTTTCCCATGCACACTTGTGTCAGATTATACAAACAGAAGAGAAAAATAAGAAAATCATATTTTAATAGATCGTTTAATGGAGTTTATATTTACATTCTTTTCTCAAAGATATTTAAAGCTATTGAACATGAATGGTATCTGGTTCCTTGACCGTCGTAGGGCGAGACATTTGAGGTTTTTCAGCGAACCATTTCTACCTTTTCAGTAAGGTGTAACTAATCGGGATAGTTAACTTTGGGGATAAACGGGAAATTTAAAATAGTTAAAAATGATAACTATCTCACGTCTTTAGTGTTATTTACCTACGATATAGAATATGTACAATGTGTTAAATATAGGCCTACTGTCTAAACCTCGAAATTTAGGCTATAAGAACGTTCTTTTTTTCTTAATTTCATCGAAGCTGTCACACCTATTTAATGGAACATTCCAAAGAAAAGGCGTGAAGATTTACTCGTGGCGTTTGGCGCGAAATTATGGATAGTGGCGCGCCTTTCAAAGTTCTTAGACAGGTGTATTGTTGAAGAAGTATATACAAAAACATTCTGAGCAGTTGACCCAGTAGCGTAATTTAAGCGCGTTGGGAATAAAAGAGAAAAAAGCGCGTTGGATTTTCACGCTTGCGACCTGGATTCAATCCTCTTTGTGGCAATTTATTTTTATCACTTTTCAGCTCGATTTTCGAGGGTTTTTTTTTCCTGAATCGGACGGAAGACCTCTCGTTGCTCGCAACGAGATCGTTTCTAGTTTATGTATATTTTTGCATCTCCTGGCATTAAATAAAAACTTATAGCTTGGATAAAACTTTCTCCAAACGAAGTCCCTTTCGAACAGCAATTATGGAGAAAATTAGTGTACACAAACAAATTCATTCGTAAAACTCACATGAAATTTTAGATTTTGATATAATAAAAAAATTACAAAATTCAATAACATCAAAATGGACGACTTTTCAAAACTTTATACAACTACGAGGGGTTATCAAAAAGTTCGTGGACTAGCGTCATAAAATTAAAACCGCTTTAAGCACATCAATGAATTTTAAAATATCTAGTAAGCAACATCTTTTCTATCTAAAGAATCAACCATAAATCATGAATTTTATTTTTTAATAAATAAGTGATGTTTTTATACGCAATGGTATGTCCAGGCGGCGCAACCTCGAACACAACGTTTTTGCGACCTATGTGTAACTGAGAAAAATTCTTTTGATATGGTCATTTGACATCCAAAAATCCCGTTAAAACAGGTATGTGTCTGGACATAATTGTTCCATAAAATACAAAATTTTCACTTCATTCTGGAAGGTCTGTGAAATTTTACCGCAAATTTTACACGGAATGTCCAAACAAATGAGGCCTTGAAAATGACGTCAAAAGGGGGAGGGGTTTCCGTTTCCAACATGCTATAAAGTTTTGCCCCTGAAAAAAACTGGTATAGACCTAAAATATGTTGAAACTGGCTACAGAGAAATAAAATGCATCCAGAGTACTTGTCTTTTAATGTAAAAATAGATTCAGAGAGAAAAAAGATACACAGTTAATGTCGATGTGCAGTCAAGGTGTGAAAAATCAATCACGTCAAAAAATGACGTTGATCATGCGTTGTAGATATTGAACTCCCAAAAGCAAAATATGCCGGCACAGTCAAGCGAGGATCTCTCCCAATGTATTAATCCATTTGGAATATTATATTCATTGAAGGCCACTGTTCATGACATTGTTAAGTCATATATACAAGGCAGGTTTAAGTCCTTACTCAGCTCTGGACAGGGTTTCTCATGAAGAAAGTATATGAGGAAGAAGAAGCTGACAATGAAAAACAATGACGTTATCGGACGTCATGAAAATAAACGACGACAGCGCCGGGTGATCATATATTGTCGTTTTCATTTTATAATAATTTGGAAAATAACGAACGTATCAGGCTAAAATTTTCAATATTTCTTTATTTTTTGTTGTTTTATATTCCATATAAATTTTGGAAGCACAGACTACATAGTACTAATTTTATAGCATCAGTCCACGAACTTTTTGATAACCCCTCGTATATCCCTCGATGTTGTTCTGGTCGATACACTGACCTTAGTTGAAAATGCAACCTATCGTTCTGTAGAATGTTGATTGACGTTTTTTTTATATTTGGTAAAAGTAGAAGACCTTTATAATTATTCACACAGTGAATTGTCTATGAATTTAACTTTTGTTCGATCATGACAAAGAGCACATAGTGGATGTGATCGATCGAAGCGGGTTGCTTATTCATCCATGGCATCTGATCTTTCATCTGATGAATTTTTAATATTTTTTTTTTTTTAGATTTCCGTATTTGCTCTGCAGTATGAACTGCAACTTTGATGACGGAATTTTTGGTTGAAGAATTGTAATTAACTATTTTAATAATAGAAAATAATAACACTTTTAAACTTTTGCCGTTCATATTTGCGATGGAAGAACTATTTATGTGCTTAGATTGAAGCAAAATTACATTGTTCTCGTCCTGCACAATATTGATTTCTTATATAATACTACACATTCCATTGCACAAAAATCATATTTCTGAAACAATTTAATGCTTTCTTTTAGTCTAACTTGTCATCAAGGTTTAAAGCAATATGAGCTGTATTTATTGGATAAAATTATTTTGCTGATAAAATGTGTTATTATGATTAATTTGTATAGTAATTTAAACCCTTATGATTAATAAAACCAAAATAAAATGAGAATAAACCTGAGGCGTACCACTAGGCAACTGCGACGAGAGAGAGAGAGAGACTACATTGCATTCAGTGCTTGTTATGTTTTTCAGAGTGACAGCGTATGGCCAAATAAAAGCCACTTAACCACAGAAGAGTTAAAAGAAATTTTCAGTTGCTGTGAGTATTAACAGGAAATGTAACCGTTTTCACCATCATCATCATCTTCATTATCATCATCATCAAATCATAATCATAACCAACATCAGCATCATCAACAACATCAACATCATAATCATCATTTTATCATCATCGTCAACATCAGCATCATGATAATCATCATCATCATCACCATTTAAGCGATGAAATACAATACTAAATCCAATATCATTTTATTTATATGCTCTTATCACAACCGTATACTAATACCTCCTTTATAGTTTCAGGTATTGGAGATATTTCCTCAGGTGAGTTTAAAATATTTTTTTTTTAATTCAAATGATAATTTTACAGTGTATTTTTATTCTTTTGATTGACATCTTAAACTTGTATAATTAGCTTTGATATGTTTTTGTATCTTCTTATGAACCAAACTCTGGATAACTTGCTTGTAAAATTTATGAATTCCAGAACAGACTGTAGCTTTATATGACTGTATGTACTAAAAGGGTTGTTTGTTCTCAAATATATTCTCAATGTTCATTTTTATTTAAAATCAAGCGAGTACTAGTTTATAATTTGTAATCTTTAGCTTTTGTTTCAGAGAACCGTGACACCTTTGGTACCTTATTTGTTCTTCCTAACGATGATTTTAACACAAGTATTTTCTGTTTAATTGGTGGATATGACTCTCAACACACTTTTTCCGGAAAAAAAATCATCATAAAGCAACATACCAAAACTGGGTGCGAGGACGTACTCCGTAGTATTGTTAATAATTCTATATCTTTAAATGCTACTTCTCCAGTGATCATTTTTATGAACCAAAGAGAACTATCTTTATCATGTCAGTACAAAGGGGTTGATAGCAACTATGATACAAATGTTTTTATTGTACCTCCCGTTGATATTTTAAGTACGGAATATATCGTTACTTTCCCACCTTTACCCCCTGATGATGCCGACAGTGAATGTTTGATTTTAAGTTTGTTTGACAAAACCTCATATGCTATACCACAGCTGAACGTATCCGATACAATACAAAGGATGCAACAAAAAAGAATTTCTTCTATGGCTACGGGAATGTTTATCGTCGCCAACAAAGTCATTTCAGTTTTGTGCTATATATACGACAGAAATAACCAATATATTATAAATCATCCCCTTCCCTCATCCGGAACTTATTTCCAATTGATGAAGTCCCGAAACGTCATAGAGGAAGAGTTCATAATGGTATCAACAGAAGGAAACACAGCATTGACATTTGACATGGGCACAATGGAAGGCTTGAACTACACACTGCTTCATAAGAGAAACGCTTTGTTGCAAAATATGGGCGAAAATGAAACTTATACATGGAAAGAAAATATTTCCATTTTGTTCATCACTGCCAACAAACCTGTGATTGTAGCGGTTTACTTTAGACAGAAAGAAACCACGTCGGATTCTACGCCGTATTGTTCAAACGGCACTAACTTTGTTTATGTTCCACCAGCATCAGACGTAACTTGGCAGAACGAAGAAAATAACAACATTTACCTGTTTCAAAACGGATGGCCATATAATTTTAAAATATCCACTAGAGAATACGTACGAATTTTTATTTTTTTTCTGTCATTTCTCAAATAATGAAAAAGGTTATTTGTGATACGTGTGATATTAAAATTGAATAGAAGTAAACTTTTAAACAGCTTCGTATTTGTCTAGATGTAACATTGTTGACATTTAATACAACATAAGACTGTCTATTTAACCCAAAGAAACTTTTCATTCTCTTTTCTTTCTCTTCTATACTTATCAACTAAAAAGGTATCCCCTGTTTTAGAATGACATTTTTCTCCAGCTTATGATTTCTATCCTCATGGCTACGAATAAAGTAAATGCAACTGTCTAAATAATCAAATTTCAATCGAAGATGCATTACATAGTCCCCTTTTTAAATTCTCTGTTCAAGCTTCCAACGTTAAACCAGCTCCTCCCTGGTGACGAAGAAGACAACGATCAAGACGGTTTAGTAGATGAAGATAACTGTCTGTATTTTAAGGACGGTAAGACTAAATTCTACTCCTATATTACAGATTTCCTTTGATCAAATATTTTTGGTTTGGGGAAAATATAAATTTTTTTTGCTGGTATGATAATTTTAAAACAATTTGTGGAAGATTTGCATTTATGGGTCTCTTCATAACAGCTAAGCCAATTAGATCCAACGAAAACTATTGATAAAAAAGGTTAGTTTTTCATAACATTTAATTCATACTATCTCCTGCGTACGCTTAAATATTACTAAATTCAATATATCTATCTTTAGATTACAAAGCTGAAGTGCCGTCTGACCTTGACCTAGATGGCTCAGATGGAGAAGACTGTAAAGGTACGTTCTGAAATAGGAACTTTGTAGATATTAGTGATATAATTCTTGTCTGTAAGAATATCAAAATTAAGAATCATTGACGTTCTGTTTTTGTTTGAGAAAGTCTAGAAAAGGAATATTTGAAATTTTTGTCCGATTGATCGTCCAGATTTTAAAACTTTATGAAAACAAGATGTGTTTGTGAAACACAATGCGCCCGGCGGCAACAAAAATCGAAAAAGCTATTTTTAGCATATAAGCATAGGTAACATTCAAGGTCACAAGGTCATTGACCTTGGTGTCATTTGAAAGGACTTGATGAGTGGATTATGCACACCAAATATGAAGTCCCTATCTTTTATGGTTCAAAAATAATGGTGAAAGGTACGAAAAAGATATTTTTAGCATATAGGTCACATTCAAGATCACTAGGTCATTGACCTTGGTGTCATTTGAAAGAACTTTATTAGTGAAGTATGCATACTAAATATGAAGTCTCTATCTTTCATGGTTCAAAAGTTATGGTGAAGGTTAAAAATTTCAGACAGAAAAGCTATTTTTAGCATCTAGGTCACATTCAAGGTCACAAGGTCATTAATATTGGTGTCATTTGAAAGCACCTAATTAGTGAAGTATGCATACCAAATATGAAGTTTCTACCTTTCATGGTTCAAAAGTTATGGCGAAGGTTAAAGTTTGGGGACAAACAAACAAACAGACAGACAGGACAAAAACAATATACGCCTCGGATCTATCGATCCGGGCGCATAAAAAACATATATTTATCTAACATAAAAAAGAGTGGAAATCATGTATATATTACTTATTTGTCTCAGACAAAAAGTCCAGAACACATTGATACAAAAGTCCTTACATATTGATCTGACTGAACAAGGTAGAATTAAATCATTGACATATTTGACTACAGGAACTATAGAATTGACTCTCTGAGATCCATGTCAGAAACTCTTACAATTTTTGTATAGCAAAAGGTCCAGAGTCGAAATTGTTGACATACATGTACATGTATTTGTCTCACAACAGGTCCAGAATATATTCATCAAATAGAGAGCCCAGCCAAAATGGAGAACTTTTATGTATTTTTTTGTCAGATAAGAAGGTCTACAGAAAAAAATCAATATATTTTTTTTTTACTTTTTCAACAGGAGGAAGATTAGAAATCATTGACATAAATTGTTTGAAAGAGATCAAAATTAGAAATCAATAATATGTTAATATTCATTTGAGAGATGATTCAGATTAGAAATAATTAAAACATTTGTCTTTAAGAACGCCCAATGTACATAGATATCATTGATATATTTTGTCTTAGAAAAATGAAATTGAATAGAACTATTGAAATATTTGCCCTGCAGAAGGCCCAAGTAAGAAATTCAACTCGATATTTTGATATATCGTACATATTGTCAATTAACAATGGTAATTTCCATTCTTAAGTCGATACAATATATCCTGTTGGTCTTGAGATAAACGATACCATAGAGTCTGACACATCTGTTTCATATTTGGATATTTTACTTGCAAAAGATGTTGATGGTAATCTAAAACCAAGGTTTATGATTTAACGTGATGACTTTAACTTTTCTATCGTCCACTTTCCTTACTAATGCAGCAGTATACCTTCATCACCTGTACACGGAGTCTCGATATGTCAGTTGCATCGATACACAAAAACATGCTCTATGTATGAACAATTTTTAAAACAAGGTAAATTTTCGACAAAGATTGATTGATTGATTGTATACTGTTTAACGTCCCTCTCCAGAATATTTCACTGATATGGAGAGGTGTCACCATTGCCGGTGAAGGGCTGCAAAATTAGGCCTATGCTCGGCACTTACGGCCCTTGAGCAGGGAGGGATCTTTATCGTGCCACACCTGCTGTGACACGGGGCCTCGGTTTATACGGTCTCATCCGAAGGACCGCCCCATTTAGTCGCCTTTTACGACAAGCAAGAGGGTACTGAGGACCTATTCTAACCCGGATCCCCACGGGGCTCGACAAAGAAGAATAAAATAAGAATATCAGTAATCTCGTTTAAGTCATCATTTCGTAAATTCTATAGTCGATACAATGACCTTCTCAGTAAATACAATTTATCATTGAGTCAAATGATAAACGGTGGACAAAAGTATCCAAACGATTTACGTTGGTTTACGTATGAATGCAAATGTTGGCGTTATTTATAGCTGGCATTTTCGGTGTAGACACGATTTAATGCTACACTTTGAATATTTTTAGATTGATTACTACTTCCTGTTAACATTAAATACGTCATTAATTATCGTCTGCAATCTAAAAGTAAGTAAAATCTGCCCCAAAAAATCATGGCTGAGAATAGTCATCGGATGGTCTTAAAAAATCCGTTGTTTATTAATTCAAAATGGAAATTCTTTTCAAAATAATGGACATGCTTAAATGTCTGAAACAAATGTGCACCGAATTTAAAGAAATTTTTGTGAACAAGGCATTCTATGGCCAGTTATAGCAAGACACTTTCCAGACAATAGATTATAGATACGTTTTCAAGATGATAATTCATCGTTCTAGGGCAAGGAAAGCTTTTATGGAAAACAACCATATCAATACAATGGAGTGGCTGGCGCAGAGCCCTGATATTAGCATCATAGAAAATTATTAATCTAAACACTGAAAAGACGACGGATTTACCCGCTATTTTCCGAACATACGGCAGGTGTGACCGGTCGGTAGCGGTATGAGATCATCTATGGCATCATGATCTGATCCCATCTCTAATGTTTTGGGAATCCGTGTTAGGTGTCTGCTCCTAATATGTATTGTTTAATGGACTTTTGATCTTGAATGCTGTTCGTTATCTCTAGCTTCAGATATGTAGTGTTATGGTTTTATAATTTAATTTTGTTTATATTCTCGAAACTCATTGGTTGATTTCCAAAAAGGAACGCAAAATATTTTGTATAATCTGGTTTGGTATGGGGACACACCCCCTTGACGCCCAGCTTAATCATGAGAAGGATATGGAGATAACGAACAGTATTCAATCTCAAAGTCATTAAAACAATACAAAATAAGAGAAGAGTAAACACGGACCCCCGAAACATCAGATGTGGGATCAGGTGCCATGGAGAAGTGAGCATCCCATGCCGACCGGTCACACCCGCCGTGTGCTCCTTGTCATGATCAGGAAATAACGGAAAAAATCCGTCGTCAATTCAGTGTATAAATAATGGACTAACAATTGGTATGAAAAACGTCAGTCAGCATTTGACTCAATGATAAATTGTATTTGCTGACAAGGTCATTGTATCGACCATAGAACTTACGAAATGATGACTTTAAACGAGACTGCTGATATTCTTGTTTCATCAACTTGCCTGTCAATAATTTACCTCGTTTTAGAAATTGTTCATACGTAGAGCATGCTTTTGCGTATCGAATCAATTAAGATATATATACTCCGTATTCAGGTGATGAAGGTATATTGCTGCATAAGTAAGGGAAGTTGACGATAGAAAAGTTAAAGTCATCACGTTTATCATATAGCTTGGTGGTTGTTAGATAACCATTAGTGTCTTTTTCAAGTAAAATATCCAAGTATGAAGCAGAAGTGTCGGACTCTGTGGTATCCTTTATCTCAAGCTCACCAGGATATATCGTATCGACGTAGGAATGGAAATTGTCATTATTAATTGACAATACGTCGTCGATATATCTAAATGTCGAGTCTTATCCATTTTATCCATGCAATCCCCTCATTTCCAGTCCTCGGAATCCATGGAAAATTCAAGATTTTATAACTGTATCTTTAACTTCAAACACTAACTCGATCTTACCTCATGTTAACACACATCATGGCTGCTAGATCTATATATCATTTATTACCTTCCCTTGCTTCACATCACTTCCGTTACTACGGTTGTATTATTGTGCGGTAAATTTGAACTCGTAAAAAGCAACACAATTTTACATCCAAAGTTGGTTAATTATTTTAAAGTTGAATTATAAGGAATGACTCTAATTCTTGGCCAAATTATCGAGTTTAATCTGGTTTGGGTCAGTTTACGCTTTTTTATAATCCGCTTTGCGGATTATAAAGCGTAAACTGACCCAAACCAGATTATACTCGATAATTTGGCCAAGAATTAGAGTCATTCCTAAAATATATTTGTCATTGACCATAACCTATAAATGGTTGGGAGGTGGATAAAATATATATAATTGCTACAGAATGTGTCTAGAATTGGGGAGTGAAAGTTATTTGATTGACCAATGCTAGAAAGTGGAGAAATTCTCCCCAAAAGTGCGAAAAATATTGCGACGTAAATTGCACCTTTTTTGCATTACGGTTCCCCTGTAGCGTTATGGGCAAAGACAAATATATACAAGCTAATTCAGAGAAATTGTGTCCCACGCTTAGGGGAAAAAAAAAACCATGCGCAGTTCGGGGGGAAGGGGGTGGGGGGGGTCGGATACTCCTGACTGAATTTGTAAAAATTAAATGTATACATGTATACTGAAGGAAATAAAAGATGTCGATATGGATATAAAGATTTGAATGCTTATTCTTAATTATGTCTATAGAAGATTCTTTTTGTCCCCCGCTTGAAAAGTGGGGATATTAATTTGTCTGTCTGTCTGTAACGCTTTCGTTTCCACAAATATCTCAAGAACCCTTTAAGCTGTCGCAATATAATTATGCATAGGACCTCCCTATGGACTAAAGAAGAACCCTATTGATTTTGAGGTCAAAAGGTCAAAGGTCAAGGTCATGAATTCGCAAATTCTGTCTGTTATAACATTTTCTTTACATATCTCGAGAACCCTTTGAGCTTTTGCAATGAAATTTTATATAACAACTCCCTGTGGCCTAAGAAGGACCCCTATTGATTTAAAGGTCAAAAGGTCAAAGTTCAAGGTCGTAAATGTTTTCATTCTGTCTGTGTGTAACACTATCGTTTCCGTGCGATATTTCAAGAAGATTTTGAGCTTTTGTAATGAAATTTTATACCAAAACTCTCTAGGGCCTCTCTAACCCATCTCAAAGTGTCCCGCCCCGTTTGTTTCATTAGTATTAAGTGTCGTTTGACACTATTTTTAGCACAGGGGCATGTGGAGAGTTATGACGTATAAAACAGGTTCTCGGGAAATTTATATTCTTATTACATCTATTGAACTGTTTAATAAAGGTTGAATTATTGTATTACATGTATAACATGTATGTGTAACATTTTTGACAATATCGAACGTGAATATGTTCATGTATGTGACTTCATCTTTGTATATAATTTTTATCCATGTACAAGCCGTTCCGTGGTGTAGTGGTATGTCTCTCGCTTCACATGCGAGATGCCACGGGTTCGATTTCCGGACGATCCATTTTCTTTTTTTTCCGAAATACTTTCTTTAAAATGATATTATTTAGTATGTGAAATGAAAAAATTATGAGGTCTGGCTTGCACAAACTCATAAAATCATCATTACAGTGTGATAAATATTCCATATAAAAAGAATCTTCTAAACACAATATAAAGAATAAGCAATCAAATCTTTAAATCCATATTGGCATATTTTATTTGCTTCAGTATACATGTATACATTTAATAATTCTACAAATTCAGTTTTGGGATCCGACTCCCCCCCCCCCCCCGCCTCCCCCGAACTGCGCATGGTTTACTTAATTTTCCCCGAAGCGGGGGACACAAATTCTCTGAATTAGCTTGTTATATGGAATATTTATCACACTTTAGTGATGATTTTATAAGTTTGTACAAGTTAGAACTCATATTTTTTTTCATTTTACATGCTGAATATTATCATATAGTAGGAAAAAAAGTATTTCGGAAAAAAAGAAAATGAATCGTCCGGGAATCGAACCCGTGACCTCTCACATTTGAAGCGAGAGACATACCTATATACACCACGGAACTGCTGTTCATCAACGACAATTATATGCAACGATGAAGTCACATATATGTATATATTCACGTTCGATAATGTCAAAATTTTACACAATGCATGGCGTCTAATTTAACCTTTATTAAACAGTTCTATTAGATGTAATAAGAATATGAAGTCCGCCGAGAACCTGTTTTATACGTAATAACTCTCTTCATGCCCCTGTGCTAAAAATAGCGACATGTATTACGATAAATACTAATAAAACAAACAGTGTGGGACACTTTGAGAGGGGTGAGAGAGGTCCTAGGGATTTTTTTGTATAAAATTACATCGCAAAAAACCTCTCGAAATATCGCCTAGAAAGGATAGTGTTACACACAGACAGAATGTATAAATTTACTACCTTGAACTTTGACCTTTTGACCTCAAAATCAATAAGGGTCCTTCTTAGGCCACAGGGAGTTGTTATGTAAAATTTCATTGCAAAAGCTCAAAGGGTTCTCGAGATATCGCTCGGAAACGAAAGTGCTATAACAGACAAAACTTGCGAATTTATGACCTTGACCTTTTGACCTCAAAATCAATAGGGTTCTTCTTTAGTCCATAGGGAGTTGCTATGCGAAAATTGCGAAAGCTCAAAGGGTTCTCGAGATTTCGTGTGGAAACGAAAGCGTTACATACAGAATGACGGACAGCCGTACGGTTGGACAGCTAGACAGACGAACAGACGGACACACTTTACAAAGTGGGACAAAAATCATAACGCTACAGAACTGCAGCTACGTTATCTTTATATTAGCTGCAGTTCTGTAGCCTTATGATTTCATAATTTATCATATGAATTGTAATCTGTTATAATTTTAATCAAGCGAGTTCTTCACATGTAGAGGCGACTATAAAGGGTTTGGAGACAGAATAATTATACAGATTAATTAAATAATGTGCCTAGAATTAGGGAGTGAAAGGTAGTTGATTGAACAGTTCTTGAAAGAAGAGAAATTCTCCCCAAAAGTGCGCAAAAAATATTGCGCCGCAAATTGCACCTTTTTTGCAATACGGAATCTGTAGCGTTATGGTCAAAGACAAATATATATAACCATAACGATAAAGATCTGCAGCTATCACCATATGTGTCTGCACTGTGTCATCATCGATATATACGTGTGACAAAAAGTTCAGAATAAAACCCGATAAATGATAGAGTAGAAATCATGGGCAAATTCGACTGATAGAAGGTTAAGAATAGAGATCATGAAACATTAGGAACTGCATTCAAATTCAAAGGTTCAATTAAACAACACAAATTAGGAGCAGAGCAAACACGGACTCCAGAGGTGGGATCAGGTGCCATGAGGGAGCAAACATCCCGAACGAAAAAAAAAATCCGCAGAAAACCTAGTATGTAAACAAAGGCTTAACAATCAAAACACCATCTGACCCTATGATATGTTTTGTTGAAAAGGTTAATGTATTGACCATAGAATTTTCGAATGGTTACTTTAAACGAGGTTGTTGATATTCCGGTTTCATTAGCTTGTTTATCAAGAACTAACCTCGTTTGAAAAATGTTCTTTACTTCTTACGAAAAGCCTCCTGTATATCGAATCAGCTGAGAATTAAACCCAATACTCAGGATATAAGGGCATAAACAACAAACGTGAGGGGAAATGACATTGAAAAGTTGAAGTCACCACGATTATCATAAATCTTTGTAGTTAATCTAATATTAATCTATTTGTTTGATATAAAGTACAAAGTAAAAGCATTAATATATGTGACAGAAGGTAGAAAAGAACGATTTTTATTCTGACAGAAGGGCCTAAATAGAAATCATTGATATTTTTTCGACGGCGTTTTATTCTTATAAACCTCCTACATTGTAAAAAAAAAATCGGATTCATGAAACAAAAATCCTAAATATCGATAACATTTCATGAATTTTAGAAAGCATATTGGAGAAATTTTATTTTTATAGCAAACAGATAGCAACTATCAAAAAATAATATTCCTTCATTGATTATTTATAAACATTTCATATTCAGTTATACGAGGGCTATTCGGAAATTATTGAAACAATTACATTTACTCCATAAAGGACGGAGATAATTTCATGAAAATTTATCAACATTTTATAAAGAACAAATAAAACACTCCTGCAAAATATCTAATTCCTGTGATAATTAGATAAGTTTCGGTGAAATAATAAATATGCATATGTCTATCGACCCGGAGCAACATAGCTACTTCATTTAACGTCACGTCAGCCGGAGATGGTTTCGCATGTGAAACGATAAGGCAGCGTTTAATACTCTTCCTTCTCTGTTATTACATATAACATTACAAAAATCAAACAGTCTCTTTTCTTTAACTATTCTTTAAAAATGTATGCTGTTGCTTCCCAAGTGTAAAATTTTCATTTGTTGGAAAGGATGACTCTAAGAATCATGCATTTCCGATTTATGCAACGCGGGTCAACGTTATTGATACCGTAACGATATTAATATCGAACATAATAAATGATGGTAGTACAGAGCTTTTAATTTTACTCTGGTTGGAATTAATTGCAAAAAAAAGTATACCAATGAAATACCAAACATATACATTACTTTTTGTCGTTGTTATTGTTTTAGCAGGTCGTTCAGTCTGGAAAAGAGTTCTACATTGCGCTACACAAAATTTTTAGGTATGCTGGGTGCTCCGCCCTTGACGCCAAAATCCATTTTGTCATTGTTAGCAGATTTCTCTACCGCGCTTAATTTTTTTATGGTCTCCTTATTTCTGATAAAAACAAAAAAAATGCACAACATTAATTTGAAACTAGAGGTAGTGTGAGCAATGAGCTCACTAAAGTATCAGTCACATTATCAAGCGATGGGGTATACGATGAGAAACCGATGCGTTTTTTTATGAAAATGGCGTGGTTGCCGGCCGGACACCACTAGTGATCGGACGGTGACTGAGGCCATTTTGCGAATCGGTGGGGTCATCGGTAGGAAATAATTCGTAGTTAAAATTCAGCGATGTCTCCAACGATGCCCCTTATAGCTCCTCATCGGCAACCCATTAGTAACACATCTTTCAAGGATCGGCTGATGTATGGCCAAGCATCGTCCAATATCCGTTGAATCTGAGGCCATCGGGGAGTTGAGTGTTGTTCAACAGATAACGACCGATCATCGGTCGATGTTCGAGGAAACATTGGCCCGTAGTCGATGTTCACTAATGTATGAGCGATGTAATATACATCAGCCGATTATCCTGGAACATTGTTTTATGATTAGCAATGCATCGCTGGGCCTTTGAAAGACTGCCCGGCAATCACACCATTATTATCATAAAACGCATTGGTTGCCCATCGTATACCAATCGCTGGATAATGTGACTGATATTTAAAGGACTACTGGGCCGATGTGTACCGATGTTGGGGCATCGTTAACACCACGGATTACCACCGATTACCACCGGTCCACGGCTACCGGCCGGAAAATGTGACCTAGGCATTAATAATACCCCCCGCCTCCCATATGAATATAATGTCAGTATCCATGTTTTGCTCTGGAAAATTCAAAATATATATCAGATCAAGAAGTAAAATAGGATTTGCACAATGGCAATATGTAATAAAGATTCTGTGAAAGTTTCATTAAATTTCTTTCATTGGTATGAGAGGAGTTGCGGATAAGAGAAGGGTACCCCACAGCGTAACAGACGGACGGACGGACGGACGGACGGACGTACAGACGGACGGAATTAACGATTACTATATACCCTCCCGCTTTTCAAGCGGGGGTACAATAAAGTTGAAAAATTATACACATAAGTTGTATTATTGACTCTCTTATTGTGGATCCACAAAGAGTTAGAACGTTGGTGTTACATATTTTCAATATCTGATTTCCTTACTGCTCCGGGAACCCTTACTATTGACGCATTTATATACCATTGTAGAGAATATGTTTATCATTTGTAAAATATTTCCTGCTTTTATTAATTCTTAGTGTATGTCAAACGTATATGCAAATTTTCATCGAAAGACGTTCAATAGAAAGAAAAATATACACAATGTCTCAATAATTTTCAAACAGCCCTCGTACGTCTGGTGATTGGTGCATTATCTTTAAAAAAGTAGGGAATATTGGATTTATAAGGACAATGGAATGCAGATAATAAGGTCAGGAAGCAGCCAAATGACAGAAAAACAATAGAAAACATTTGTCAATTTATTCATTTTTCATGTGTACAGTCAGAAAAGGACAGATTCTCCAGAGTTAGGGTCGACACCAACATTGGGTCACACAGCCAATTTACCACCAATGTGAAACGGGGTTAGTAGAGTGTAAAAACCCTTTGTTGGTCATACAAATTTTGATTCCGCGTGGCCTACTCCTAAAGAGACGTCCCAGCTAATTTTGGGGAAGGCTATTCCATTCCTGTTGCAATGCTGCAGCAAGCGCTTAAGCATTGGTAGAGAGTACAGCGGCAACGCCAAATTCAAGCACTCGTTGATGTTGGCGTAGCCGCTGTACAAGCAGGTCCAAGACATGCTCGATGGTAGGAAGGTCTGGACTGAGTGAGGGTCATGGTAATTTGGTGATATTTTGCTGTTGGAGATAATCTGTAACGATCCTGGCCCTAAGACATTCGGCATTGTAATCTTGAAAAATGAAACGGCACCATAAAGACGTGCAAACGGCACAACATGAGGTGTCTAATGAAGTTAACGTCATGGAAACATTCGTTAGGTTGGTGCAAAACATTCCTGTGTCTGCCCAGGCAGTCTATAGTGAACATCGACTTATCCCAGTATTGATGTGAAGACGCCATTGGAGTCGGGTCCTAATGTGATGATCCCTCAAACGGGGAATGACACGAGGACGTCGGGCGTGTAAGTGAAATCTGTGCAGTCGATGCCTGGTGGTCTGGCCACTCAATGCCAAGCCATTATCCATTTGAGGTTGAGACATCTGATTTGCAGTTACCAGACGGTTTCTTAAGGCAATAGTGCGGATGAATCTGTCCTGAGCCAGAGTTGTTGCCCTTCGTGGTCTATCCTGAACAGACATTGTAGCACGATGTCTGGACCATAATCTGCTGATAGCAGAATGGGAAACATTTATTTCCCTTACCACAGTGCTCTGTCTTGTGCCAACCTGCAGCAAGCCAAGGGCACGTAACCTTTCATCCTGTGTTAGACTGCGCATGGTTTCTGTTTAATTAACGATTTCATCAACTGATGCTTTTTCGTCAGAATCTTTCTTTAGAATGGCCTCAACCTTCCAGTTCAGAAGCATGCATCTTTGTAGCCCAACACCCTTGATCATAAGTTGCATCCCGTGCAGATCGAGAGAGTGTGATTGAAGTGTTTGGGTGATGCTTCCTAGTTAACATGGCAACATGGTTTAGCATCCCTTTTAATATGTGAACATTTTGATCACAAAATACAGTACATTTATCTCCTACTTTTTGTGAATACTAGTAGTTCATATTAAACTGGGTGTTGGGTCAAGATTTACTAAGCTAGAGCAGCTTGGTACATTTTTTTACCCTGTCTATTAATTTTTGAAAAAAAAATATACATAAAATACTTCTCAATATCGTAGATAAACATGAAATAGACTTTTTTTGTTAATGATGTGGACTGGGGTGTATTGAGTATTTACGTTACTATTAACTACCTTATTATTGTTATCCACCTTACCTTATTAATCAACGAAGAAGGTATATTTTTTAACTCTAATACGGTTGTTTTATCTATTTAGGATGTCCTGGGGGTGAGGGTATGAACATGTTTTTAACTTGTGAAGCATGTGATTATGGATTTTACCGTGAAAGAAAGTCGTGGAAGCTCAGATGTCAGTCTTGTGGAGAGAATTACACTACATTTTATCAAAGCAGTAGCTCGCAAAATGACTGTGTCCGTAGGTATTTCAACTCAAATAGACATTTATCTGTATTGAATGATAAAAATTCAACTCAAATTTTGTAGTAGTGGTATTTTTTTGTATTTCAAAGCCATTTGCACTGAGGGAATGCAGCTTAATAACGATACGTCGAACAATGATACGTTGTACAGAGAAAATGTCGTAACAGGGACTCTTTCCTCTAAGGTAGGATTCTTCTCATATTTCTTGTATTAAAAAATTAATGAATTTTTTTCAGAATCAAGAAGACAAAATCAATAAGTGTTGGTATCAATGAGCTTAAATTTGACCGCCTTATATTAGAGACAAGGTCAGGTCTTGGCCATTACATTTTCCCTGGACATTAATAAAAGCAATATGACCTGCATGTTTGACATCGGAAAATTTTGATGCAAATTTGCAATTAACTATTTCAATGACCGAAAAATAGAACATTTGTGAACTTCTGTTTCTTCATATTTGCGATGGAAGAACTTTTAATAAGCTTTGATTGAAGCAAAATTGAATTATTGTCGTCCTGTACATTATTTCTTATATAATACTGTATATTAAGTCGTACAGAAATATTTCTTCTGAAACATTTTTTAAACTTTATTTTGGTCTTATTGATCATAAGGGTTTAAATTACGTACAAATTTATCATAATAACACATTTTACCAACAAAATAAAATTCTCAAAAATGCAGCTCATATTGCTTTAAAGGTACTTGGACACAGATTTGAAGTTATTATTTTCTCTATAATATTACGACATATATATTTTAATAGCATTTCACACAAAAATTAATTAAAAATCTTATTTCATATATAAAAGATATTAAAATTTCAATTTTTTGGCGGGTTCGATTGACACATACTTGCACTTTCACGAATTAATTTTATTCTTAATCCTTAGGAAAAGTGTGTCGTTGTGTATAAATGAAAAATATTAATACTATAATCCAGAAAATTCAGAGTAGACATGTTCGGAAGCAAAACATACACACAATATATTGTCAGTCCGTGCAGTTGTGGTAAGCAGGCTGTGATGATTGAACGCTCCCGGTGAATTCTAAATATAAACAATGACAGAACTCGAGCCCTGTTTACAAAAACTGTGTACATAACACGAGTGTGCTCGATTTGCTAAACTCTGTAAGCAACCCTTAGTTAGAAATGATGATACCTGTGAGGGAGTTTTGCTTTCTAACATTTGTACTCGGAATAAAACTATTTTTCTGGATAGAAGTTTTAATATTTCTCATTAATACACCACAAGATTGCCACTTTTCCTGAGATTTAAGAATAAGGTTAAAATTTGTGGAAATGCAAGGATGTGGCAATCAAACCCGCCAAAAAAATTCAAGTTTTAATAACTTTCAAATGAAATAAGATTTTTAATTGATTTTTTGTGTGAAATGCTATCAAAATTTATGTGTCGTAATATTATAGAAAAAATATTGACTTCAAATCTGTGTCCAAGTACCTTTAAAAGTTACTGTAAATAATCATACGATCCCTACTAGCATTTCAAAAGATTGAATGTTTTTCTTTTTGCATAAGAAGATTTTACCATTTTAAAAGGCCTTGTAGATGACATTGACAAAAATAATTCAACTGCAATGGATATTGGCTAATCCGAATTTCCTCTACTTTTCTTAATTTTTTTTAAGAATATAGTAGTTATTTTATATGTTTCTTATATTTAGATTTTTCTTTCTTTCACATATAGTAAAGTGTCACATAAAGATATAAAATGAAATAAAAGCAAAATATTTTTATCAATTACTTCAGAGAAAAATATTTTTTATGGATTTTTGGCTAACCTATTTTGTTTACCTATATTGGAAGCTTTTAAAAGCTAACAAAGTTTTAGATTGTTTGAAAAGTCATATAGTCATATTTGATATAATTTTAGTCCCTTATCATTAATTTCACTTATATATGTAGATTTCTTTAAGTCTTTGATTATGTAACTCAATTCATTGTTCTATGATAACCTTTTGAGGGGCAGGAAAGGAGATATTATATACGCCAACATTCCTAAAAATAATATAGTCCTTCCTAGTTTTTTTTAACACACTTTACCATTTCTATTTAATGTTGTACAATAGTGATGAGGAAAGAAAATTTGTTTTTTTAAATCTCTTTCACCTAAACACATGTATATAAGACATATAAGCAAATATACTTTGAATATTTCATCTAGTCACAAACCAGAGTAGGAGGAGAAAGAAAGGAATGTGAACCGTGTCCAGTTGGGTATTATAAAGACATGTCGGCAGAAAACACAAATCTGAGTGTTTCCGATAGGTTCTGGTGCATTCAATGTCCAGAGGGAAACACTACATACACTGAACGCAACGTCCAGTTTACAGATTGTATTGGTATGTCATCTCGTTCCACATTTCAAATAAATATTTTAGGGGGAAGAAAATGATTTACAATTTAAACAAGAATTCTTTTCAATTTTTTTTTTCAAATACATGTGTAATTAGAAAAGTTTTATTATCTAAAATATACATTTATTTTTCTTCATGACAGAACAGGCCTAGAGCACAACAAAAACATTTTTTTTCAGTAACTGAAATGAATGCTAAAAAATATACTAGGCCTAGCTAACTATCTTTTCAAAAGAAAAAATGTTTCAAATTAAAAAAATGGTAAAAACAATATGGTCCATCACTGAAATATAAATACAAGGACTATACTTTGAAAAAAAAATAATTACACGTATTAATTTAAATTATAGATATATGTGAGGAAGGTTTTGAGCTGCAGAATAATAATTCTTGCGCTGAGTGTGAAATAGGTTTCTATAAAAACATATCAAGTGCCAACACTACTGCTTCTTTTGAGGAACGATGGAACTGCACAGCTTGTCGGGAAAATTTGACCACCTTAAATAGAGGGACTGTACACGAAGAGGGCTGTATTGGTACGATATAGTACTGGGAGCAATCTAGATTTCCAAAAAGCATTAGCTTTGTGTATTCTCGTTTGAAATTTATAAATAATCTTAGCAAGGGCTTAAATTTTCGTGCTTGTTTGATAAATATACTTAATGTGAATACCGGTAAATCTTCTTCTTTGATGAAAAAAAAAGATGAAGAAGACTCGGTTGTGAGAAAAAATATTTCATAACATAAATGCATAGCGCAGTATTCAAATAAAAGCAAATTTACCAAGACGTATTCCAATATATTTGTAAAATAATTAATCATCAAAATGCTTATGAAAGAAGAAATTTGTTTATATATTTTAATATGTTTTAGAACATTGCTTAGAAGGCAGCTTTTGGAATGGAAGTGTATGCTTGCCTTGTCCAGTGGGGGAATACAAAAACACTTCCAGTAAAGATCTTTCACTTTCTTATGAACTGAGGTGGAATTGCACCCAGTGCAAAGACGGGAAAACAACATACCGTTCTGGCACAAATAAAGATGCATGTTTAGGTAAAACAAGCATTCGTTGATATAACCTATATGTACAATATTCTGGACGTGTCGTTATATAAGATGAAAACATTTGCTTAAATTTTTCTAGAATTGCTTATAAAGCTCTTCGTAGATAACAAACAGTAATCAGTTCAAATGTCTATTTCAACATTTAGAATCGTGAGCAGAACAAAGATTGACCTCTAGAAACATCAGAGGTGGGGTCATGTGCCATGAATGAATAACTATCCCCTGTCGACATTAGTCATTCACTTAATGATGGATTGTATTTGCGGACAAGGTCATTGTGTAGACCATAGGATTTGCGAAATAAATACTTTAAATAATACTGTTTCATCATCTTATTTGTTCATAGCTTACTTCGTTTTAGTATATTTTTGTACGTAGAGACTACTCACGATTGCATTAAGAATCAACTTGGGGACATAACTCCCATAGGCAGGTGATAAAGGTACCAGTATATCGCTAAATAATTAGGGGAAGTTGACAGTAGAGAAGTTACAAATAGTACCATTCACCATTAAAGATCATACCATTAATGCATTTTTCTATAGGAAAATATATATTTCCAATTGCTGAAAGCCAAAAAAAAAAAAAACAATATCAGAATATTAGTATTGCAATTTGGTCGTAAAAATTAAATCACCTTGGTGTACATACAATGTACCGGGTATATGTTTTTGTGAATGTCACCCGAGATAAATGTTCTTTGCTGTTATTTCAGAGCATTGCCTAGAAGGACTCTACTTGGCTGACAATGGAACATGTGTTCTTTGCGACATTGGATATTTTAAAAACACATCAAGTAAAAATGTTACGTTAAGTGAAAATCTAAGGTGGAACTGTACTAAGTGTCCGGATGGTAAAACTACAAGAACACTAGGATCTCGTGAATGCGTAGGTACGTCCTTGGGGTTATCTATGGAAATGTTACATACTAGTATTATATATTACAGTTTAAACTCTGAATTGCTGCGTACTTACTTTACGAATATATGCATGGGTACAGTCCACTAATTGTTTTCCCATAGGCGACAATGTTAACGTTTCTTCACATAGCGATGTCCCTAATTTTCGTTCGGTATATGACCCCTCAAATCAAAGCACATCAACTTGTCTTTCCTTGGTTAAAATTTCGAGGTGGCATGTCAGATTCGTTTTCCGGCAAAATGCGTCTGTCTGCGGGAACCTCTAAAAATGAAAGTGAAAGTAGGGGAATTTCAGAATTCTCACTGGCGTTATAATACACAAAATAATTCGGCTGATCTTCTTGATAAATTACATTTTCAAAGCTTTTTTGGCAGGAAAGATACTCCTTATCAACAAGTGTGAGGCTCAGTTCAGTACACCTGCCCAATTTTTTTTATGCAAGTCTGCAATTTAAGGAACTTGTAATTTTTTCTGCACTACTTTCTTCTCCTACCGATTCTAAAAATAATTAGTGGGATGTACCCATATATACTCGTGATATAAATTTTCCGGCAACGTTCAAAGAAAAACTGTCATTATAATAACTCAGTTCTTCTTGCAGAAACAGTAACAGTATGTTTTCTTAAAGAAAAAATTCCAGTACATGAATTAAAGATATGACAAATATGATTTTGCATGAAAATTAACAGCATGCAATTAAGTTAATTAGATTTTATTGTTGATGTAATGATACCAAAAGAACGTGCCCTGATAGTCAAATGTTAAAAGTACTTTTTTTTCCTCCAGTAACTTGTGACAAGGGTGAAGAATATAACGAAACAACAAAATCATGTGATGAGTGCAAAATAGGCACTTATAAGAACCTCACAGGAAGTCACATCCAATGCTTTGTTTGTCCAACAAACTACACAAAACAGCCGGGGAAAACCAGTCCAAATGATTGCAAAAAAGGTTGAAAATTTAAATCAATTCTAAAGACACAGAAAAATAGTATAGTTTTGAAACCAATGTGCCTCAAGAAATTTGAACACACATCATGAAACCCCTTTTTGAAAAAAAGGCACATATTATGGAAGAAAATAGAATCACGTTGTTTATATTCAATTCTTCAGTAACCTTAAGATTAAATATAAGAATAGGGACAAAATCAATTTCTCTTAGAGTGCCACACATCGACATTACCTTAAAATTGCCATTTTTATACTAGGGCTGGGACGATATATCGAGATATCGATATATAGTGATTTTTGTGAGGACAATACGCATATCGATACATATGAAGAAATATTTTTCGAAATATCGCCCATGAAAATCTGACTTCTATTTTTCTTTGTTTATTTAACATTTGGGGTTTAAAAAGTTGCAATCTTTAAAGCTGCAATACGGCTGTAAATCTTGTGCTTTTTCATTCAAATTTACCCAATATATTATCCAGGAATAAGGTAAGAAGTTGAAGTAAGCATTTGAGAAAAATAAATATTCTCTCTTCATACAAAATTAACGTAATTAGAATCTGCCGGAAAATCAAGGGTCGTACAACAGATCTTTTTACTTGTACCACGTGAATTCTCAAATGGCACGTGCATACAATGTAGGGTTTACGATTATAATGAAATATTAAGTAAAAGCAAATCTGAGAATCAAAATATCTTAACTCTTCTTTAAATTAATAATAGTTAACATATATTAGTCTGTATTCAGACGCATTTAACATGATTGACGTTTTGTGTATTGGGGTGCAGGAAAGGAAAATCCACTAAACCACACGTCATCGCGGCAAAATGTCTTGAACAAAATATCTCTCTGCAGTTCCAATACAATTTGCACTTCAAATGGGAATTTAATTTTTATATGTCATAAGTGCATTTTTAAGTTGAGTTTACATTGATTTTTTTTTTCTTTGAAAGCCATGGAGATACGAGAAATGATAGCATGTATCAACAAACCTGTAGGGTAGAACCTTCACGAGCCCCACGTGAATGTCGCGGATATCCCGTTTCTTCTTCATCCAATGATTATATTAATCTCCAACTAAATTTTTGTCAGGAAAGTTGCTTTTTAATTTCAAGCCCTATTTTTGGTTTTGTTTTTCGTTTTGGTCGACTTTGTCAATGTAGCAGGCCTACCGGGCTTCCCTCTCTTTTGTTTACCATGGAACCTCGAACACGTTGCGATGTATATTGTATGGGCCATAAATAATTATTAATTTTGTTGAAATAATCAGAATTATTTACTTATGAAATTTGTAATTTTCTGAAAGTGTATACATTTATGAGTATGAACAAAATTCCAATTCCTATAGGAAAATTTTAACAAGTCTGTTTTTGAAGAGATGCGCTGTATTGTCACTTTAAAGTTTTTAAGAGAATAACGTATTTGAGGATTCGTTTATTTCAGCCGATTGCAAGTGTCCATGTAACAGAGTCCACCCAGTAAGGAATTATACAAGTGCAGAACTGGCACAGGTTATACATACGATAAAGAAAGAGCTGGAAGTCAATAAGGCAAAGTTGTCGTCTCAGCTTAGGAAGAGGATCAGCGTCATGGACAACCGCCCGTCTGCTCGATCTCTGGGAGCAATTGGTGTCGCCGTTATCTCGGCCGTTTTTATATTTCTATTTGTATTGGACTCGATTATACTCTTCAAGCAGTTCCCAGCATTGGTCAACACCATAAAGAATTGCTTTGCGAGAAACTGAATTTATTCCTTAAAACACACGAGATTTCAAAAATCTTATAAGTGGGAGAATGATGTTTTGTGCTTTAACTGTATACCATGTTTCTGTAACTGAACCTGTTTCTCTGGAAGTACCAGTACTCGATGAGAATTATTTTTTAAACTTTGACTTCAAAAAGTGTTTTTTCAATACATGAACTATGTACACGTATAGATCATTGAATTTTAGTGACATCTTATTTTTGCAAGTTGTTAATTTATTAACTCTTTGTAAGGCTTTCTAGTTGCTTTTGCATGAGCTCAATTTCCCCCATGCTCGAACTTGCCATTTGATTATGGAATGTTTTGAAGGTTTGTGTGTGAATTATTGATGTGTACGAGGACTGTTCATTAAATAATGTCCTGAACTGTATGACATAGAATACAGATATCATATGACATTAAAATTGGCTTTCTCTCGTAATTGAATCTTTAATGAGTTTATAACAGTTCATGTGACCACTTTTCATCACATAGTTTCATTGTGAGAAGCTGGGAAATAAGGGCTTTTCGAGACACTGCATTATAAATGAATGGTAAAGAATCGGTAAACTAGAGTGAAAAATAAAAGCTTAAACAAAGCTGCTGTAAAACTTGTTAAAAATCCCAAAGAAATATTCACTAAAATATGTGACATTTACAGCAACCAAAACCTGTTTTATAGACAAATGAGCAGGTGGATTTCAATGATAAAATATTATATAATGGGCATCAAAAATGGAGACCGTCCTTGCAAACAAAAAATTATAACACTTATATACTGTTTGCCAAATTTCAACAAAAAATACTTGATGGTGTAGGATTAACTTTAAGACAAATAGCAAATTTGATAGACATCACATTCGGGGGTAGTTTACACTGTTTTTAAGAAACGTTTGACGGTAAAAAAGCTTAGTACTCAAAGGTCAACCTATATTTTGAAAAATGAGTGAAAACGACAGCGTGTATGAATGTCTTAGCAATTACTTTAAAATATCAGTAATTGGAGTTATCCACGTTTTTGGATATTCAAACAGATAATGGAACTTGAATCTATTGCTTAAAATCATCAAAACAAAATTTACCATAAGATGTACTTGACAAAAACAGGGAAGGTCTGGCGAGAGCAAAGAATTGCAAGAGCACAAAGACAGATTTATATGC
This sequence comes from Saccostrea cuccullata, assembly GCF_032062105.1. Taxonomy (NCBI): domain Eukaryota; kingdom Metazoa; phylum Mollusca; class Bivalvia; order Ostreida; family Ostreidae; genus Saccostrea; species Saccostrea cuccullata. The sequence continues at coordinate 24,015 of NW_026933237.1, read as the reverse complement.
AATGTTCTTAAATATTAGTGGTATTGTTGTTCAAATTCGTATTCGGGGAGACAGTTTAATTTCTGGTTGAGGCTAGAAAACAATTTTTTTGCAAAAAAATCGAACGGTTTATTAGAGGAAGGACCCAGAATCAGGAATCCACTACATTAAATTCTTCATGACAGCGTCCAAACCCGCACTCCCTGAAGAGTAAAGGGGTTTTCGGGATACACAGATAGTATTTTTTCACATTAACAATATTCGCCAGATCTTTGACCTTTTGACTTATTTCTATTTCCAAACTTGAAAAAAATCACCTTTGATAAGGAAGAAACAAGTTCTGGAAATCATTGGATCTGCCATTTTCCAGTATACCAAGGGTCATACCCAAAAATGAGTTCTAAAATCAATCAGAAATTGGATAAAAAAGGTTACGGACATGTGTTGTAATTAAAAGAGATTAATCAGTAAAATAATGAAGACAAAATCATTGAAAAGCGTCTTTTGCTTCTTTCCGAGCACCGAGGACATTATTTATTGAACAGCCCTCGTAATTCACACAGACTTGCCACGTATAGTAATATTTCATGAAGTGCGCTAGTTTTGTTAATGACAATTCACATGATATAAGAATTTCTGAGTTTCATTTTATCGAAGAAGCAGATATTCATGATAGCATAAAAAAATCTAGTCTTTTAATTTATCTTGTACTGCAGTGTATGCATATTTTGTAGCAAAGCATCAGTGAAGTTTCTTTCTCATAGATTATTTAGATGTCTTTTATGTACATGTATCATTAAAATGTTTCTGAAATTTTTTCTTGTGGTTCTATGTACGGTCAAATGATAAATGAAATATGGAGATATCGAAAAGTAATCAAGCTCAGAAATGTACTGAAATATCACAGTTATAAAGCAGTGCTTACAGGGACTTCTTAAACGCCCGTTGGGATCCGGGTTAGAATAGGTCCTCAGTACCCCCTTGCTTGTCGAAAAAGGGACGAAATGGGGCGGTCCTTCGGATGAGACCGTTTAAACCGAGGCCCCATGTCACAGCAGGTGTGGCACGATAAAGATCCCTCCCTGCTCAAAGGCCATAAGTGCCGAGCATAGGCCTAAATTTGCAGCCCCTCACCGGCAATGGTGACGTCTCCATATCTGTGAAATATTCTGGAGAGGGACGTTAAACAGTATACAATCAATCAATCAATAAACTTCGGAGATAGAATAGGGTGTCAGAAAGAAATAAGCATCCCTGTCAACCGGTCACACCCGCTGTGCGAGAGACATGATCCCTATTTTAGGTGATAACGCTATCGCTACCTATGAGGGGAAGTGGACGATAAAGAAGTTGAAGATATCACATTTATTGAAAAGTTTTTAGTTAAATACCACTAACATCTTTTTTCAAGAAAAATATTCAAATGTGAAACAAATGTGTAAAACTCGATCTCTTGGATTGTTTTATTTGAAGTCCAGAATACATCGAGTCGATATATGTATGTAAGTACGTGTATTTTTCATTGGTCACTATAGTACGACGTAAATGTCATCGATATATCTATACACCGTGTTCAATGCCATTGCAAGTTTTCCTTCTTATGTATAAGGTTAAGAAAAAGCCTGCTACATTTAAGGAATGATCATCCTAGGTTTGTTGTGATGCTTATGATTTTGGACATTGCAAATATAAGCTACAATTTCTTGTTTCTCAGCAGTGCGTGTATGAGTTGATGATTTACGCAAATAATTAAACAAGAAGTGTTACCCATAGGCCTCTTCTTTGCAACATAAGTTACAATTTTCGATAGTTTTGATACAGAGAATGATATATATATTGTTCCACCTTTTCAAGAAGCAGCTGAATATCGCACTTGAAAATTTCGAGTTTTCTTTCTTATTACATAATACCCTTTGCCATGTTAAGAAGGGGAAAATCTTACTGACTTTGAGGGTAAGGGAACAGAAAAATGTAATAGATTTGTCAAAAACTAAAATTCACGGGAAAACTTTGACATGAAAATTTTTTTTTAAAGTTTCTAGTCAAAAAAACATTGATTCTCGTGGTGGCGAGGGGGGGGGGGGGCTTATTCATTAACTATAAGAGAAGGTGGGTTCTGGACCGGTCATTTATCAAAATTTCCATCATAGATTAATAACAATAAACTTATCTTCGGTGAATAATAAGGAGCCAGCCCTCCATCCCTTCCTCTCGATCTGCTAGCATACTACGTGCAATTATGAGAAAATGAAACTCTTGACATTTTCTAATTTTTTTAATTAACTGGTTTGGAGAAAATACAAAATGTAGAACAGGTGTCCTTCAAATATTGAAACTATTGAGAGTTCCAATATTCAAGAATAAAATGTTGACTTTAAATTAGTAATTTCCCTGATTGAATACCTTTTTGTGTCCTACGAAATCAGCTTATTAATCAAAAATGAAGCAAACTTTTATATGAATATTTCATATCATAATCATCATCAAGGTAGATCACTGAGAGGTTATGATTTTTAAAATTATAAATCTAAACTACAATTTGTTTGTTTCAACACGATTTACAAGAGGTATTAAATATTTTATAATTCAAAAATGCAAACATTAAAACATACTGAGTGCACATGTACATGTAGATGGATTTCCTTTTTTAATGTTATGTAATTTTTTCCGTAAAATGTCTCCAAAATTTAATATTTATCGATAAATATAAGAAACAAGTGTTTATTGTAAGTTAGGATGTCCTAACTTAAGATGTCCCTAAGTCACCGACGAGATACATCTTATTACATGTTGATCTTAGGATGTTCCTATGATTCTTAAGAATAATCTTAGGATAGATCTTAGGAATGTTTCATGTGTCTTTAGGACAACATAATCTTGTCACGTATGGGGTCTGTTCAATAAATAATGCCCTCGATGCTAGGAAAGGAGCAAAAGACGCTTTTCAGTAAAAATAATTTAACTTTTATATTCTCTTTGAATTAAAACACATGTTCTTAACATTTTTATCCAATTTCTGATTGGTTTTAGAACTCATTTTTGAGAATAGCCCTTCGTATACTGGATTATGGCAGATCCTGTGACTTCCTGGATTTGTTTTTACTTACTGAAAGGGTTTTTTTCAAGTTTCGAAAATGAACCAAGTCACAGGGTGACAAATCTGGCGACTATTATTGTGTGACAAAATAATACCTTTCTGTTTATCCCCCAAACTCCTTTACTCTCCATGATGTGTGGGTTTGGACGCTGTCATGAAGAAATTTAATGTAGTGGATTCCTGCAGGCATGTTCATGAAACTTTCCTTAGATTTGTCCTAAGACCATTCCTAAGATATAACTTTGGAAGAAATTTAGGAACATCCTAAGATCAACTTAGGACATATCATAAGATGTATCTCGACGGTGACTTAGGAACACCTTAAGTTAGAACATCCTAACTTACCATGAATTATCGATAAATATATAACTTTGGAGACATTTTACGGGAAAGAAATTAAATAACATTAAAAAGGAAATCCATTTACATACCCATGTGACCTCATTATATTTTAATGTTTGCATTTTTTGATATTATAAAATATTTTTTCCCACTTGTAAATCGCATTGAAATAAACCAATTGTAGTTAAGATTTATAGTTTAAAAAACCATAACCCCTCAGTGATCTACCTTGAGAATGATTATGGTATGAAGTATTATAAAAGTTTACTTTATTTTTTGATAAATAAGCTGATTCAAAATAAAATGAATTTTGCAGGACACGAAAAAAGTATTCAGTCAGGGAAATCACTAATTTAAAGCCAAAATTGTATTCTTGAATATTAAAATTCTCAATAGTTTAAATATTTGAATGACAAGTTTTTTGTTGTTTTTTTTTAATTTTGTATGTATTAATCTATGATGGAAGTTTTGATAAATGATGAATGTGTATATCGCAAAAAGTCATGTTAGAATGATCATAAGTTGTACTGCATCTGTATCTATAGACCATATGAAAGCATATGAAAGAGGGAGTATTTGTTTCTATATTCATACAACGTATTGAGAGAAAACTTGACAATCAAAAAAAAAAGGGAAAGAATATTGTCCAAACTCGAAAATCCTATTTTGGAGAGAGCTAGAGAGGGCGGGGTCTAGGTTTAAACTTCTTTTATAACCCTTTTTCATTCAAACATTACCCTCATTAGAATAACCTTGTTTGTCTGCATTTACTTTGTACAGTATTTGATACGGAATGAGCCTGTCAGATCGACTGATAATAAAAGGGTTTTTGCCCCCCCCTTTCACCGCCCGAGGAGCGTTGTATTATATTTCTCCAACCAATACCGAAAATATTCATTATAATTATATCCAAAATTTGTATTAGGTAATATCCGGAGCAGCACATTCGAAATTTATAGCATATATGAAAGAGGCCTATGGGTAACATTTCTTGTTTAATTATTTGACTTGTAAATCATCGGCTCATACACAGACTGCTGGGAAACAAGAAATTGTTGCTTATACTTGCAATAACCAAAATCATAAGCATCAAAACAAACTTAGGATGGTCTTAGGACAGGTATTATGTTGTCCTAAAGTTATGAAAAACTTTGGAAAGTTCCTAAATTTAGGAAAGCTTCGAGAAACTGACTTAAGACTAGGACATTTCCTAAGACGTTCTTAGGGCACACCGTAGTCCTAAGATGCCTGCTGATTCTAGTTCCTTCCTCTCAAAAACTTTTCGATTTTTTGCAAAAAAAATGCTTTCTAGACTCCTTCAGAAATTGAACTGCCTTCCCGAATAAGAAATTGAACAAGACCAAAATATTTTCAAGAAAATGGCATATAAAACTGTTTGTCCCCTTGTAATTCTTTACTCTTTTCAGACCTTTGCTGTTTTTTGCGAAGTGCATCTTATTGTAAAAATATTTTGAGGGTAATAAAGCAATGAAGTCAAGTTTCATTATCTGTTTGCATTTCAAACAAAAAGTGTTTGCCTTGAGTTTAAGAAGGTTTGTGGAAACAGATAGACACAATTTGAGTCGTCTTAGAATGTGTAACGTAGACGACGATTTCGCCACGACAACATTAACATGATATAACCATTGACCGTGTTCTGAAAAATGTAATCCTAGGTGTTTATGATGCGACACTTCACTTATCTTTTGTCCATTCAAATACAAGTCTGGGTGTGAAGTTCGGTTACGTTTGGAACTGATTGTTAAGCTTTCAGTTTTTTAAGGATAAATGTAACTAACCATTGATTAGACCATTTATGGATTTTGTCGAGATCACTATTTAAAGTTGTAATTGTTATTTTTATTCTAAATTAATATTTTTTAAAAGCGACATCATAGTTATTAGCTTGGTCATCTCGAAGTTAAACTTGATGCTATGGATTTTTATTTCTTGAGTGAAAAACTAAAAAAAAAAAGATTGTTTTGTTTTGTTGGTCTGTTTTTCATCATTAAATAAATTTTATGAAAGAATTTAATTTTTTCTAAATGTTTTGTTTATAATAGTTTTCTTACCTTTCAATGATAAGATCTTTCATATCTTTCAGTGATAAGATCTTTACTCTTTTAATACTACAATCGCAAATTGAATGACTTATTCATGTATCGGTATTTGAAACTTTAGGTATTTTGCATGTCTCGTTATACTTTCATTGAAAATAAGCTATATAAAAATATTTTCCGTTGATTGCAATAGCAATCTCAGCTTTCGCTATCTTCTTCTCACCATCGCCAATTTTTTAAATGATTTTATTTTAATAAATATAAATGATTGGTATCTTAACATATATGGAAAGACCTGAAATGTCCGTTGTTTACCGTTTCAGTAAAATCGGGAACATCATATGTTGCACTTATGATGTGTTAATAAATTGATGTGCATGTAGTTGTCAAGTAAATCATTATCTTCTGTCACTCTCATATATATTCACAAATTATTATTACCTCAAGGTCTATTGCTTTTGCACCCCTTAACGTGCCCCTCATAGAAACAGATAGACAGACGGACAGTGCTACAGTAAAAAGACGGTGTTGTGTTTTTTTTCCACCTGTACAGTGAAAATAAACGTTATGGTAAATTAACTAATCACATTTTTTGTCTGGGTAAATCCTTTCTAAGTTGAACAATGCGCTAAACGTTTGTTTATAAAACTCTCCAAATTTTTCATACATGTACATGTACTTATGTAGTATGAGGGATATACTATAGATCAGTACTAGTACTGTTAATTTCCTTGACTTAATGCAATTACACACAGGTTTGTTGAACAGGATGCATACATGTACATATCACGTCATTGTATTACCGGGTATTAATTAATACACGGAGTTTGATGTAATGAAAAGCCTGTGTGTATTTTGTTTGTTTGCTGATCGAGCATAGAACACTTTACAGCCGTCTGAGAGAGCGTGGGAGCAGGTATTTGGGATATGTCTGCAAGGCAGAGTTGATTCGTCAAGCATTACATTGGCCTGTCATACTTGACCTACTAGAAAACAGGTAAATACAAATTCGTAATATACATAGGTGTGTCACTGGTGAACTTTAAATAAAACCGTTCTACACTTTTGGGGATTATCGGAATCGCTGACTCAGACAGATCAACTCTTTGACCATGGATCAGGTGCAGGTAGATCTCAACAAGCCGATGGATTGGTCCGACATGATGAATTTATTTGTCGGTAAGGGACACGTTCGCCGAGCTGCCATTTACGATCTAAAAGGGAAATGTATGGCCGCAAGTGAAGATCCAAACATTCCACAGGACGAAATCATTTCAATTGTTCGGTGTTTAAGTGAAAACTATGTGGTGTTGAATAAACCCATTTTTGCTTTGTTTTTCGGAGAGGAAAGATACGTTTGTTTCCGGGCGACTCCCAATACCATTGTGGGGCGCACTGCCAAGGATTTCTTCGTCGCTTATCGCTGTGACGATTTTGTTATTATTGCATTTGCAGACATTGTCGTCAATCCGAAGTTTTCTTGCATCGGTGAAGTGTGGACTTTTGGAAACGAAATACGATCAAGAATGGAGATTTCTGCTTTTATTGGTTGAAGGCTTGTGTCGTAACAATGCCGCATTCTTTGCCAGCTGAAATTAAATTACATACTTTCGTTTTTATTTGGAGGAAGAAGAAAAAATAGTTTTTTTAATCTTTTTATGTTGTTTTTCACTATGAACACCTAAGGGTGTTAAAATTTCAACACATTACAACTCGGATTAATATTTTTAGATGCGTCCTATCCTCTAACCCTCTTTGCGAGAAAAAAAAACTAATTTGATTTTTTAGGCAATATGCATCAAGATGTCATGGGACTACTAGAATGCTATTACTGAGTACATATATGTACATGTATATTGAGGGTACTGAAGAACAGTGTAGTGGTTTATAATTAACATTATAGTTTATATGACAATATTGTACTCTCAGGTGATATATGTTGAATTGTACATGCATGTAGTTTGCAATGCCCTAAGTTTTTGAACCCTTTTTCTAGCATTTCTTTTTCGCATTTACTAGAAAATTTTGTCATATTTGTAGAGTTTATTCTAATTTTTGATTGTGTAAATAGTCATTTTCTTTCAAAGATTAATAATGAATTAATGAAACCATGTCTGCTTATATGATTTTTATTCTTAAATTATGATTTTTTTTTCATTTGAGAATACATGCATATCCTTTCATACACGAGCTCTATATTGTACCTTGTACACCATATTTCTTTTTGATTTACAGATATTATTTTCTAATATTATTCGCTTATATTAAGTTAAGTCCAAATATGCATTTCGTATACATTGTATTATACAAATAGTGCAATAATTTGTTACAAACTTACTAGTATTATAGAATAGCCAAACCCCTAAGTCTTATCACAAAATAAATTAGGAATTTCTGAATTTGATTTTTGTTGTTGTTATTGTTGTCATCAAGCTTGTCATCAACCGATCCGAAGTCTTTTCGCGCTGACTCCTGGCAAGCATACTTGTATGTTGATTACTGAGTATGTATATATACTGTAGTTTACGAGTATTGTGGTTCCGTGCGCATTTTACGAGTAGACCTACTACCGGTAAACTTTTTTGCGTTACATGTATATAACTTTTCAAAACATATGTATTAAAATAGTTGTACAACGCTTTATGGAGGTATTAAGATTAATTATACTTTAATAGTAACTAAAATATTTAATCTTGACTGTCACCTCAGTAGGAAATGGTTTACAAAAACATCGCATGAGCTTGAAATAAAAGATACCACGGAGTCTGACACATGTTTCATATTTGGATCTTTTACTAGAAAAAGACGTTAATGGTTATCTAACGACAAAGCTCCGAGATAAATGTGATGAATTAAACTTTTCAATCGTCAACTTCCCTTACTTATGTAGCAATATACTTTTTTCACTTGCATACGGAGTATTTTTTTTATATATATATCGCAGTTGATTTGATACGGAAGAGCGTGGTCTACAAACGAGATAAGTTATTAACAAACTATCACAGTTTCCATTGGATCATGACAAGGAGCACATGGCGGGTTTGACGGTGTAACAGCGGATGGTTACTTCTCGATCCATGGCACCTGATCCTACAACCTTTGATGTTGTAAGAGCACAGGCACCTGAAGTATGGATCGATGATACCCCCCCCCCCTTTTTTTAATGGAAAAAAAAATGTAAGAGTGTATAATATCTCAAAACTATAAAATTTCCTCGTCAAACACATCTATATGTCGTTATATGTAAGCAGATTGTACTTTTTCTCACGTTTAAAGAATGACCCTATTCGGTATAACAAAAATACATTTTATTATACCGAATAGGGCCATTCTTTAAACGTGAGAAAAAGTACAATCTGCTTGCATATAACGACATATAGATGTGTTTGACAGGGAATTTTTGTATTTTCGAGGTATTATACATTCTTACATTTTTTTTTCATTTAAAAAAAAAAGGGGGGGGGTATTATCCATACTTCAGGTGCCTGTGGTAAGAGGTCCATGCATGCTCTAATCTCTGTTTGCTTAATATCAATGGACTTTTGAGCTTGATTACCGTTCTGTGTCTCCATATTACATTTGTCATTATTATTTGAATGATACCAGTATTTTAATTCTTAAATCTTTGCTGAAGGTATTCAAATGCACCCATTTTCTTCGAAATTCTAGAATAAAGCATGCTGTTCATGCACGCAAAGTCTACTTCTGTACAAAGTCTGAATCCGAATGACGGATTTCACGTCCCGCGGTGGATTCGAACCCACGACATGAAGATATCTGCTCCTTACTCCGCGACTGTAGAGCAGATCGATGCTCTAACCACAGTTTTTCGATAAAAGAATTGCTCAGTCAAAGAAAGAAAAATCAAAGAAACAGAATAGCTTGCTGCGTGTATAGAACGGAGTCAGCAATGTTATCAATTGAAAAACAGGCATAATTCTAACCCAATCTAATTAAAGCTAGAGTTACTGTGAGCAATAAGCTCACTAAATGATACCCCCGCCTCCCATATGATTATAATGGCAGTGTCCATGTTTTGTTGTTGGAAACCCAAGATATGTGTCAGATCAAAAAGTAAAATAGGAGGTGCACAATGGCAATATGTAATAAAGATTCTGTGAAAGTTTCATCAAATTTCATTCTGTGGTATGAGAGGAGTTGCGGATAAATATGGGTACCCCAAAGCATAACAGACAGACGGACGGACATACAGAGGGACGGACGGACATACCGATTACTATATGCCCTCTCGCTTTTGAAGCGGGTATGGAACGCCGTCACTGCCTTATAGCAGAACACTACTATTGCATTGTGTCAACCTTCCATTACATTATGTCAACTCTTCATGGCATTTACTCACAATACTATTGCATTGTGTCAAGCTTCCATTACATAATGTCAACTCTTTATGACACTAACCCACACTACTATTGCATTGTGTCAACCTTCCATTACATTATGTCAACTCTTTATGACATTAACCCACCCTACTATTGCATTGTGCCAACCTTCCATTACATTATGTCAACTCTTTATGACATTAACCCACACTACTATTGCATCGTGTTAACTTTCCTTTACATTATATCAACTCTTTATGACATTTACATATACTACAATTTTATTTCGTCAACTTGCATTTCGTTATGTTTACTTTTTATGACAATCTTAGTTTTTATTAACTGATGTGAAAAGCTCATGCCATACTGTGCGCACTCTTCTACATTATGTCGATTCACTATTACGTTATGCGAACGCGGGTATCCTCGGTCTTTATATGAGCATAACGTATTTTCCGCGTTCCGCAAGCACTAAAATGGCGGGAAAACTGTCGTAGAAGAGATTCTCAGCGATTTCGGAATGACATCTTTAAATGAAAACTTTAAGCGACAAATGATTGACAATCTTGAAACATGCAAAGCCTTAACACTGCGACTGTGAATTAAAGTCACGTCGAAATTCAATGGTGTTTACTTTAATCTGATAATTAAATAAATCAAATATTATGAGTCGTGCAGCAATAATTTTTTTCTTTTTCTTTTTATTTTTATTTTTTTATTATTTATTTTTTTTATATATATAAAAGTCTTAAACTTTGTAGGACATTGCATTAGTTTCACATTAAGTTGAAAACTTTTTTCTATAAAACTATAAAGCCTGAGAGCTTCTCCGCTTTTCGCCCTTGGTCTCCAACCATATACCGCCTCCCTTCCTTGTTCAAGATTCCCATATCTGCCACTGATATGTGCCCATGCATGCTTACTAAGGCAATTGATTTAGATGAGCGACTGGTAGATTTTTGTAATAGAATTCTGGCCCTGGAATGATTAAAAAAAATTACTAACTCCAGTGACGTTACTAGCATCATTTTTTTGAAATAGGAGGTCAGCCAGTAAAAAAAATCATTTATCCGAAAAAACTAGACAAGCCAAGAAAAAAAATGTCCAAGCCCGAAAATCCTATTTCGGGGAGAGTGGTCCAACTTCAATCAATCTTATTTTTTTCCAGATCTATTATATTACCCTTAGTGGACTATATTTCAACAAGAAGTGGGGTTGGGGGGCTGTACAATTTCAATGAACATTACATTTTCTATAGTAAAGTTATGTCTGAGAAAAGAGGGGGGTTGATATTATGTGCCTGTAATTTGTCCTAATCAATCACGACCCCCCCCCTTCTTACCAGTCATTAAAACACGGTCGTCAACATTTATTATATAGATATACAGCTTTGAGATAATGTAAATGTATTTTTGCATCAGGTAATGAACTTGGAATCCACATGATAAAGAGTTAACACAATATAAAGATATTTTTAAATCACATAAGAAAGAGTTGGCATAACGTTATAATATATCCACATCACGATATGGAGTTTGACATAATGTAATAAAGTGTTGATATAATATAAAGATATGTTCACATTATGTTATACACTTTTTACACCACGTAATAAAGCACTGACATAAAGGTAAGATGTGTTCACCTCACATCATGATGCCCTCGCCGTAAAATAAAGATAAATCCATATCACGTAATAATACTTTGATATAATAGAAATATACACTCTCAAAAAAGAATGGGCTTTTGACTTCATGTGATGATAAGTTTAATTATAAAACACAATTTACTTGACGTAATGCAATTTTGACCTCACATATTAAAGAAATGAAATGATGTAAAGAAACATTCATTTCACGTAATAAAGTTTTAACACAATGTAAACACATTATCACTTCACATAATGAATTTTTTACTTCAAGTTATGAAGTGCTGACATAATGAAAGGATGTATTTACTTCATGTAATGCAGCATTGACATGATGTTGAGATATATTCTCATCATCCCATAAAAAATGGACATAACGTAAAGATATGTTCACATCACGTAATGATAAATTGACGTAATAAATGCATAGTTGTATGCTATAAGGCAGTGATGGCGTTCCATAAGCGGGGGTATAATTATGTTCCCCAAACGGAGTTTGGGAACATATTGTTTTTACTCTGTTTCTTATTATGTTCCCCAAACGGAGTTTGGGAACATATTGTTTTTACTCTGTTTCTTATTAGGGTCTTCCGTCTTCAGCGGAAGACCCTTCTATTATTCTTATGTTTCTTTTTCAATTTTCTTATTAAGGTCTTCCGTCTTCACGGAAGACCTTATAGTGATTCTATTGTTTCTTATTATTATTATTCTTATTATTATTCTTTTTTTTGACAAAATTTTGTGCAGGCGATTTCTCGAAAACTATTCAGTGGTTTTTCATGAAACTTTCACAAAATATGCGTCATTATATGAAGTTGTTACATTTGAAGAGTAATTTGGAAAATACGCTTCTGGTGCCAAGTTATGGACAATTTCCTGATTTTAAAATGCGATTTTGTCGCGCACTTTTATCGAAAATGGCTTAGGATACGAACTGGAGACTTATTGGAGATGATAGATCATGACTTTGTGGATTGCAGAATCGCCGTTTCGTGCGTCGTCAGTACTTCCGGTCGTTACAAGATGCAAATTTAAAAAAATCGTATTTTCTAACTTTGTTGTTTTTCAGTATTTTTCATTTTTATTTGGTATGGTAATAGAAGCCCTCCTTATAATGCTTACTATTTAATTTGTTTGAATGTTGATAAATCTAAAGTCTAGATATTTGCATTCAAAAATCTGAAGCGGGTCTAAAATGGCGGCTGTCTCTGTCAACTCCGCCATTTCGCAAGTAGGGGTTTATGGAGGCAGCTGAGTGTTTGATTAAACCATTCTTACATAAGGATACATGAAATGTAAAAAACTACTTCGACTCTCACGTAGTATTAAATGGTTGGAAGAGTTACCTCCCGTTACTTGTTTATATTATAATAGATAATCAATGTAAATATTGTAATTAATTGGTCAATTGACTAAAGAATTAAACAAGTATTATTGATAAATGATGTTCTGTTAGAAAATAATAATGGTGTTGCCAAAAGAAAGACAGTCTGTTTTATTTTATCAATATGATATCTGATAACTTATGATCATTGATTAAGTTGAGGTACACGGGGGCAGTACAGCCGACTGGCTTAACGTCTTCACTTTGGTACAGAAACCAATTGGTTTATGGATCAAATAGGATTGTGCATATTTGCCGTAGTCAGTGACTAGTTAAAATGTAGTTGTGTGACATTAGCTATAGGGTTGTCATTAGGACAGAGAAGCTCTTACAAAGTTAATCATTCTGTGTAAGTATATTGTAGCCACTTGGCTAGAGTTATATAGGCAACTCGGTAAACAGTTATACACCAGACAGATGTTAAAGGCTAAATCAAGAGGCACCAGACATATAGATGTTGACTTATATAGTCAGTTTTACGAGTATAGTAAGGCAATCATCATATGGCACCAGGCAGGTGCCGGTATTAACTGAAGATATATAATTATACAAAGCACTTAGGTCATTTGATTTAAAGACACCAGGCAGGTGTCATATTATTATCTGTATATATTGCATTCAATCATATCCCCAGTAAAACTCGGTAATCCGAGCACGGACCTACTGACCGCTCAGATCCGACACGTTACAGTAGTACGTTGCAATTGAGTGTCAATCTTAAAACTTAATTTCCGTTTCACTGCGTTCTTTTTTTTTTTAATTTCATTGACGCTATCACATCTATTTTATAGAACATTCCATAGAAAAGCGCGAAAATTAACTCCTGGCGTTTGGCGGTAAATTTTGAATAGTGACCTGCATTTCATAATTTCTAGAGAGAAGCATATTAGTTAATATATACAAGTGGATTTAGAGTAGATGCCGCGCTAGCGTAATATTTAGTGCGTTGGAATTTCATGCTAGCGAATTGGGTTCAATCCCCCTTGTGTGCAAATCTTTTTTTTTTTTTACCTTTCCAGCTCGAGTTTACCTCTTCTTTCCGGAATCGGACGGAAGACCTCTCGTTGCTCGCAACGAGATCGTATCTAGTTATTATTCTTTTTCTCTGCACAAATTTTGTGCAGAAGATTTCTCAGAGATGGCTCGATGGATTTGCTTCAAATTTTCAGGGTTGATGCAGGATCATATGAAGTTTATACCATTTTTCGGATTTTTTAAAAATCACTTCCGGTCTAGAGTTATCGCCCTTTTATTAAAATTCAGCGGACCTTCTTGTCCGTCATTGATCTCAGAAACGACTTGAGCTAGAGCGCTGAAATTTTCAGTGATGATAGAGGACATGTCCCCATGTTACTGGGAGTTTGGATAGTTTCCGGAAGTACCTAGTATGGAAGCTCGGTAGGGGTCAAAATTTAGGACACGAATAACGAGTGATTTTTGGAGACATTTTGCATCATATCTTTTAAAATATAAGAATTTTGTAAGAACATACTGAACAATATTTGTGCAGAATGACAGGATCTTTCATATGACTCCGGAAAAAAAGTGCTGACTCATCAAATTAAGGTCCAAAAGGGGCTAAAAGTCTTTTTTCGATAACTATTTTATAGTCAATATTTTGTTATACATTAATGAAGAAAAAATGTTTATCTCAACAATCTACAACTGTATATTATGATTTTAATATCGTATGGTACATAATTAGGGGTCACAAGGGGCCAGAATGATAAATCTTTGACGCTTTATATCTCGAAAGTGAGAAATATTTTGACAAGTAATATTGAACAAAAGATGTTCAAAATCATGTTCTGAACAATATTCAATCTTTCATTTTTTGCTAAACGTCCCCATTAGGGAGTTGAAGGGTTGGCCCCTTAATATATTCTTTTGCAAAAAATTCGAAAACAAAAAAGAATTTCTGAATAGTTGTTGAACAAAAAGTGTTCAAAATCTCAAGAGCTTCAAAATGAAATCCAGGAAAAGGGGCTGGGCGCTCAAATTAGGGGCCAAGAGGGGCTAAAAGTCTTTCTTCGATAACTTTTTAACAATCAAGAATTTGTTATATATTAATGAAGCAAAAATGTTTATTTTAACTGTTTACAACTGTTTATTTTGATTTTAAAGTCGTACATTACATAATAAGGGGCCGAAAGGGGCCAAAAGGCTAAATCTTTGATGCTTTGTAACTCGAAAGTGAAAAATATTTTGATAAGTGGTATTGAACAAAAGATGTTCAAAATCATGTTCTGAACAATATGCAACCTTTCATTTTTCGCTAAACGTCCCCATTAGGGAGTTGAAGGGTTGGCCCCTAAATATTTCTTTTGCAAATAACTCAAAAACAAACAAGAATCTCTGTATAGTTGTTGAACAAAAAGTGTTCAAAATGCTAAGAGCTTTAAAATGACATCAAGAAAAAGGGGCTGGGCGCTCAAATTAGGGGCCAAGAGGGGCCAAAAGTCTTCATTGGATTACTCTTTATGAGTAAATAATTTGTAATACATTACTGAAGCAAAGATGTTTATCTCAAGCATCTACAACTATATATTATGATTTTCATGTCGTATGGTACATAATCAGGGGCCACAAGGGGCCAGAACGCTAAATCTTTGACGCTATATATCTCGAAAGTGAGAAATATTTTGATAAGTAATATTGAACAAAAGGTGTTCAAAATAATGTTCTAAACAATATGCAACCTTTCGTTTTTCGCTAAACGTCCCCATTAGGGAGTTGAAGGATTGGCCCCTAAATATTTCTTTTGCAAATAACTCGAAAACGAAAAAGAATCTCTGAATACTTGTTGAACAAAAAGTGTTCAAAATCGTAGGAGCTTTAAAATGAAATCAAGAAAAAGGGGCTGGGCGCTCAAATTAGGGGCCAAGAGGGGCCAAAAGTCTTTAATGGATGACTCTTTATGAGTAAATAATTTGTAAAACATTACTGAAGCAAAAATGTTTATCTCAACCATCTACCACTATATATTATGAATTTCATGACGTATGGTACATAATTAGGGGCCACAAGGGACCAGAATGCTAAATCTTTGACGCTTTATTTCTGGAAAGTGAGAAATATTTTGATAAGTGATATTGAACAAAGATGTTTAAAATAATGTTCTAAACAATATGCAACCTTTTGTTTTTCGCTAAACGTCCCCATTAGGGAGTTGAAGGGTTGGCCCCTAAATATTTCTTTTGCAAATAACTCAAAAACGAACAACAATCTCTGTATAGTTGTTGAACAAAAAGTGTTCAAAATCCTAAGAGCTTTAAAATGACATCAAGAAAAAGGGGCTGGGCGCTCAAATTAGGGGCCAAGAAGGGCCAAAAGTCTTCATTGGATTACTCTTTATGAGTAAATAATTTGTAATACATTACTGAAGCAAAGATGTTTATCTCAAGCATCTACAACTATATATTATGATTTTCATGTCGTATGGTACATAATTAGGGGCCACAAGGGACCAGAACGCTAAATCTTTGACGCTTTATATCTCGAAAGTGAGAAATATTTTGATAAGTAATATTGAACAAAAGATATTTAAAATAATATTCTAAACAATATGCAACCTTTTGTTTTTCGCTAAACGTCCCCATTAGGGAGTTGAAGGGTTGGCCCCTAAATATTTCTTTTGCAAATAACTCGTAAATGGAAAAGAGTCTCTGAATAGTTGTTGAACAAAATGTGTTCAAAATCCTAAGAGCTTTAAGATGACATCAACAAAAAAGGGCTGGGCACTAAATATTAGGAGCCAAGAGGGGCCAAAAGTCGATTTTTTAAGTTTGTAATGTTCAGTGTATTTTTACAGATTATGGAGGCAAAACGTTCTTCTTTAAAACCTTAATCATTATTAAAGAATGGAAATCTCAATCAAAGTCATATCTCATCTCATCAATAATTGGACGGAAGACCCACTCGTTGCTCGCAACGAGATCTCATCTAGTTATTATTATTATTAAGGTCTTCCGTCTTCACGGAAGACCTTATAGTGATTCTACTGTTTCTTATTATTCTTATTATTATTATTATTTTTTTTTGACAAAATTTTGTGCAGGCGATTTCTCGAAAACTATTCAGTGGTTTTTCATCAAACTTTCATAAAATATGTGTCATTATATGAAGTTGTTACATCCGAAGAGAAATTTGGAAAATTCTCTTCTGGTGCCAAGTTATGGACGATTTCCTGATTTTAAAATGCAATTTTGTCGCCCCTTTTTCTCGAAAATAGCTAAAGATATGACTTGGAGACTTATTGGAGACGATAGTTTGTCACTTTGTGGTTTGCAGAATCACCTTCTCGTGCGTCGTCAGTACTTCCTGTTGTTACGAGATGCAAATTCAAAAAATCGTATTTTCTAACTTTTTTGTTTTTCAATATTTTTCATTTATTTTTGGTATGTTAATAGAAATCCTTCTTATAATGCTTACTATATAATTTGTTTGAATGCTGATAAATCTAAACTCTAGATATTAGTATTCAAAAATCTGAGGCGGGTCCAAAATGGCGGCTGTCTCTGTCAACGCCGACATTTCGCAATAGGGGTTTACGGAGGCATCTGAGCGTTTGCTTGAACGAAAGTAACATAAGGATAAAAGAAATGTAAAGGAATACTTGGATTGTCACGTCGTAGTTTCGTTACAGTTCTGTGTCAAACTAACGTCTTCTATAATTGGATTTGGCTGGTTTTTAAAGTAGAAAAAGAAAAGAGTAAATGTGCAAATGAAATTCGATACCTAATATCATTTGTGCACCACGGAAAACAGATCTTAAATCATACTTATAAGTAATACTTTCTCAAAAAAGAATATCAATTAATATTGAAAGTTTAAATCTTAACCACTGTTTTTCCTTTGCACACTTGTGTCATATTAAACTAATAAATAAGACAGAAAAAAGATTTTTTAAAGATCTCTTGATGGAGTTTATTTTAGAATTCTTGTCTTAAAGACCTGTTTCAAGTTATTGAGCATAAAAGATATCTGATTCCTTGACCATTGAAGGGCGAGCAATGTTTTCGCGCGAAACGTTTCAACCTTTTTCGTTTAACTAATCGGGATAGTTCACTTTGGGGATAAATAGGAAATTGAAAAAAAGTTAAAAATTCATAACAGTTTCACCGCTTTAGTGCTACATGCATATATACAATATGGAATTTTTAAAATGTGTTTAACATACTTTCTAAATCTCAAATCTTAGGCTCTAAGAACGTTCGTTTTTTTTAATTTCATTGAAGCTATCACACCTATTTAATAGAACATTCCAAAGAAAAAGCGCGAAGATTAACTCGTGGCGTTTGGCACTAAATTTTGAATAGTGACCTGCCTTTCATAATTTTAAAAGAGAAGCATATTCGTTAATAAGTACAATGAGATTTAGAGTAGAGGTACCGATTGCGTAATATTTAGTGCGTTGGAATTTCATGCTAGCGACTTGGGTTCAATCCCCCTTGTGTGCAAATCTTTTTTTACTCTTTCAGCTCGATTTTACGTCTTCTTTCCGGAATCGGACGGAAGACCTCTCGTTGCTCGCAACGAGTTTCTAATCTAGTTTTTTTTCTTATTTGTTCTCCGGTACTTTTTTGTCCGCGAGTGTTCTCAGAAACTGTTCCCCCAACTGAGCTAAAACCTTTTTAGGGTTAATAGGTGTGTAGTGTAGGTGTGCGGAACGAAGGTCATTTTGCGCGCATACGCCTGCACGTGCATGCGCGTGAAATGAGTGAATTGACTGATATACTTAATATAGCTATAACTTTTACATTTTTAGATGAAATGCTTTGAAACTAATTACATAAGGATATATTAAAAGTGTTAATAATATGACACTGTCAAATTAGCATGAACTCACGCGCATGCACGTGCGCCTTCCTCTGATTGGCTGAAACAAAAATCTCAATATCTCTTTTGTTTTCCCACGAAATGCTTTGAAATTTTTAACATTGTCATGAATTAGGATATCCTACAATATAATATGGAAAAAATTTCATGAAATCACGCGCATGCACGTGCGCTGCAATCTGATTGGCTGAAACTTTAAATAGCTATATCTCCTTTGTTTTTTGACGAAATGCTTTGAAATTTAAAACATAGTCATACAGTAGGATATACTGCAATACGATATACAAAAAAATTCAAGAAATCACGCGCATGCACGTGTGCTGCAATCTGATTGGCTGAAACTTTTAATGGCTATGTTTCCTTTATCTTTTGACGAAATGCTTTGAAATATAAAACATAGTCATTCTTTAGGATATCCTGCAATATGATATACAAAAAAATTCAAGAAATCATGCTCATAGACGTGTGCTGCAATCTGATTGGTTGAAACTTTAAATAACTATATCTCCTTTGTTTTTTGATGAATTGCTTTGAAATTTAAAACATAGTCATACATTAAGATATCCTACTATATGATATGGAAAAATATTCATGAAATCACGCCAATGCACGTGCGCTGCAATCTGATTGGCTGAAACTTGAATTGGCTATAACTCCCTTGTTTTTCAACGAAACAGGATGGGATTTAGAACATAGATAAATATTAGGGACTCCTACAAAAAGGTATGGTCATCATGCACGTGCACGCACGTGCGTGCATTTGGAACGAGTTTAATTAAAAATACACTTGAATGAGTGATTTTTAATACTTTTGAACAGAATGCACTAATAAAAAGTATATTAAAATGTATAGATAGTGTAGACAAGATGATATGGTCATAACGCACATATGCATTTGCATGCGCATGAGTGCAATGCTTAAATTTGAATATAATTGGTATCCTTCTGGGAAAACATTGTTAAAGTCAAAAATGCACAGAATTTGTCTTATTTAATGAAGCTTACAGGGAATATGGCACCAAAAGGGAGTTGGGGAGCGTTTGGGTACATCTGTAACGGTTCCCGTTACAATTAGCACTAGTTATTATTATTATTTTTTTTCTTATTTCTTCTCCTGTACTTTTTTTGTCCGCGAGTGTTCTCAGAAACTGTTCACCCAACTGAGCTAAAACCTTTTTAGGGTTAATAGGTGTGTAGTGTAGGTGTGCGGAACGAAGGTCATTTTGCGCGCATACGCATGCACGTGCGTGCGCGTGAAATGAGTGAATTGACTGATATATTTAATATGGATGTAACTTCTATATTTATGTTCCCCAAACGGAGTTTGGGAACATATTGTTTTTACTCGGTTTCTTATTATTATTATTATTATTTTTTTTTTCTTATTTGTTCTCCGGTACTTTTTTGTCCGCGAGTGTTCTCAGAAACTGTTCACCCAACTGACCTAAAACCTTTTTAGGGTTAATGGGTGTGTAGTGTAGGTGTGCGGAACGAAGGTCATTTTGCGCGCATACGCATGCACGTGCGTGCGCGTGCAACACGTGAAATGACTTGTATACTTAATATAGCTATAACTTTTACATTTTTTAATGAAATGATTTTAAACTTATTATTTAAAGATATATTGATAGTGTAGATAATGTGACACTGTCAAATTAGCACGAACTCACGCGCATGCACGTGCGCTTCGCTCTGATTGGCTGAAACAAAAATCTCAATATCTTTTCTGTTTTTTGACGAAATACTATGAAATTTAAAACATAGGCATACTTTAGGATGTTCTACAATATGATATATAGAAATTGTCATGAAATTACGCGCATGCACGTGTGCTGCAATCTGATTGGCTAAAACTTTAAATGGCTATAACTCCCTTGTTTTTCAACCAAACAGCATGGGATTTAGAACATAGACAGACGTAATGGACTCCTACAAGAAGGTATGGTCATCATGAGCATGCTTGCACGTGCATGAACGTGCGCTTCGCTCTGATTGGCTGAAACAAAATTCTCAATATCTTTTTTGTTTTTTGACGAAATGCTTTGAAATTTAAAATATAGACATGCTTTAGGATATCCTACAATATGATATATAATAATTTTCATCAAATCACGCGCATGCACGTGCGCTGCAATCTGATTGGCTTAAACTTTAAGTGGCTATAACTCCCTTGGTTTTCAACCAAACAGCATGGGATTCAGAACTTAGATAGACATTATAGACTCCTACAAAAGGGTATGGTCATAATGCACATGCATGCACGTGCGTGCACGTGAAATGAGTAAAATTACAAATACACTAGATTAAACACATTTTTGGATTAAATGCTGTAATATTTAGTATATTAAAATATATGATTAGTGTAGACAAGACGATATGGTCATTACGCACATGCATTCAAATGCGCATGCGTGCAATGCTGAAATTAATTACCTCTGGGAAAACTTTGTTAAAATCTTAAATGTATCGCGTTTGTCTTATTTAATGAAGCTTACACGGAATATGGCACAAAAGGGAGTTGGGGAGCGTTTGGGGAACATCTGTAACGGTTCCCGTTACAATTAGCCCTAGTTTTTGATGAAATGTTTTGAAACTCATTATATAAGGATATATAAGATGTATAGATATGATTACATGGTCAAATTTGCATAAACTCACGCGCATGCACGTGCGCTTTGCTCTGATTGGCTGAAACAAAATCCTCAATATCTTTTTTGTTTTTCGATGAAATGCTTTGAAATTTATAACATAGTCATACATTAGGATTCCCTACAATATGATATATAAAAATTTTCGTGAAATCACGTGCATGCACGTGCGCTGCAATCTGATTGGCTGAAACTTTAAATGACTATAACTCCCTTGGTTTTCAAGCAAACAGCATGGGATTTAGAACATATATAGACATAAAGGACTCCTACAATATGGTATGGTCAGCATTTACATGCATGCACGTGCGTGCACGTGCACTTTGCTCTGATTGGCTGAACAAAATCTCAATATCTTTTCTGTTTTCTGACAAAATGCTTTGAAATTTAAAACATAGGCATACTTTAAAATGTCCTACAATATGATATATAATAATTGTCATGAAAACACGCGCATGTACGTGCGCTGCAATCTGATTGGCTTAAACTTTAAAATGGCTATAAATCCCTTGTTTTTCAACCAAACAAGATGGGATTAAGAACATAGACAGGCATAATGGACTCCTACAAGAAGGTATGGTCATCATGCACGTGCGTGCACGTGCAATGAGTAAAATAGTGTAGACAAGATGATATAGTCATTACGCTCATGCAATGTTGTTTAAGTCTTAAATGCATAGATTCTGCCTATTTTAATGAAACTTACAGGAATATGGCACTAAAAGGGAGTTGGGGAGCGTTTGGGGAACATCTGTAACGGTTCCCGTTACAATTAGCACTAGTTATATATTTGATGCGCTTCAGTTTGATCGCTACTTCGTGTAACGACCAAACTGGAGCGGATCAAAGATATAATTTTAATTAGATTGAATTTTTACCTGTGAGCTCTGAAAATTCGTTACTTACACTGAAGATGCCACCACTTGCAGGTGGAGGGCTGCAAATTTAAACCTCTACTCAGTACTACACCATTTAAGCATAAGGGATTTTTTTTTCGTGTGAGCACCTGCTGGGACAAGGAACCTTACATGTACTTTAAACGGTCTCGTTCGAAGTATATCCGCCTCCGCCTCCAGCAGTGGGATTCGAATCCACTACGTATCCATGTCTGTGCACAGTGGAACAACTTTTTTTCCCAACTAAAAACAAAATGAGCTTCTGACTTTATAATTAAGGTAGACGATATTTCTTGATTGAAGTTGCTATAAGATGACATAACGGGACACAATCCGTACCCATGAGTGTTTCGACAGATTATTTGAGGAGTAGCCTTTTTCACAAAAATTCTTACGAATAAGATTAAAATTTGACAGCTCTGATATTTCTTTGGTTAATAAAAGAAAATAATTATTTCAGACGAATAATTCACAGTTTACTGTAATGTAATAGAAATATAAGATTTTTTTGTTACCTACTACAATTTATGTACATATAGAAGAATTGGGAAAAATAATCTTAGTCGTCAGATTTTTTGTGAAAAGGGCTACTGTTCACCAGAAACTACATACTATAGGTATTGTCATCAGAAATACAAGAATCTTTTAAGGGGGCCGACTGTAGTTTCCATTGCGCAATATTTCGCGCATCATAGTAAAATGAAGCGTATTTACTGTTTTAATGCAACTTTTTTCGCTTAATTATTAAAATTAAACAAAATTAAAAAATTATAGGTATAAACATAGGTAATCAGAATTACAGAGCTACCTCAACGAATGTTGTCTTTAAGTAAGGCAAATTAAATCAAAATTAACCAAAAAAAAATGTTAAACATCCAAAATTGCAAAATTTATGCAATTTTGAATTTTGGAAAAACCTAATAAAAACTTAAAACTAGTTCTTCATCATAAAAATGTAATTAAAATCCAGCATCTGAAAAGATTGAGAGTTTTCATCCCTTGATGCATCATTTGTGCAACTTTGGTTTATATAAGCCTCATAGTTTCTTGGTGAACCCATAACTTTTACGAGGTCTATTATCTGGAAAATGTATGTCGAATTCAGCATTTGAAGCAAGTCCATTAGTGTGATCCAAGATGTATCATCCATGCAAGTTTGTTCAACATAGAGCCAAAATTATTGGAAATGAAACCTGTATAAAAAACTAACCTTTTCACTAATCTGGGAAAAAGTAGGTCAGATTCAGCTTCTGAAACCAGCCAAAATCCCCCTTAAAGTCCCTCCATGCAAGTTTGGTCATTATAGGGCTCAAGTTACTTGGAAATGAATCCTGCACCATAAACTTTAACCTGTTTTCTCATCCAGAAAATGTAGGTCAGATTAAGCATCTGAAGCAAGTCTGGTAGTATGCATCCTAAGATGTACCATCCAGGCAAGTTTAGTCATTATAGGGTTCATAGTACCTTGGAAATGAAACCCGCACCAAAAACTTTAACCTGTTCACTCAACCAGAAAATGTAGGTCAGATTCAGCCTCCGTAGCAAGTATGGTAGTATGCAACCTAAGATGTACCATCCAGGCAAGAAGTTTGGTCATTATATGTCTCATAGTAACTTGGAAATGAAACCTGCACCAAAAACTTTAACCTGTTCACTCAACCGGAAAATGTAGGTCAGATTCACCATCCGAAGCAAGACTGGTAATGCATCCTAAGAGTACCATCCATGCAAGTTTGGTCATTATTGTCTCATAGAAACTTGGAAATGAAACCTGCACCAAAAA